>NC_135875.1:4350269-4470269 GCF_031162955.1 Sander vitreus
TTAGGAAATCACTTCAACCCAAAGGAATGTACATTTTTGGGCATACAAGTACTGACATTGAGCATACAGTCAGTGAGCCTAAATTTACAAGTGAGATTTTGGTTACTTCTCTCTATACACTTTGAACACAACAGGTTGGAAGTCAACTAAATTAAATTGTTCACATGTCGTTTTTGTTCCATTAACAATCAACTGTATTAATCTCTCACAAAACAGCCCTTCACTTCAACAAAAACTATCCAGTCTCCCTCCTGTGGTCAGAAAGAGCATAACATTTAAATGTAAGCGCTGACATGCACTTTGATGCTAAATGTGCAGAATAGCAGCAATTATCTTGTTAGCCGGTTTTGTGATCCTAAACTCTAATTGCAAAACTTACATTAAAAGTTTTTAAGATTTAAAAATACACATTATGGCCAATGCTATGTGGACAACTAAGGAAAATCTCAATCTTACAACATGCAGTGGAATATCACTTCCAACTTTGTTGGAGCAGTTTGTGTTTCAACGTAACAAATCCCCCATGCGCAAAGCCAGCTCCATAAATAAATTGTTTTCCCAGTTTGGTGTGGAAGAACTTGACTGGTCTGCTCAGAGCTCCGACCTAATCCCTGCAGCATGTTCAAACATCTGATGGAAAGACTGAAACCAGAAGAGTGGAGGTGTGATGTTTGGGTGGCCATATATTGTTTGGCCATAAAAAGTAAAAAAAACAATAAAATAAAGTTGTTATACTCTCATGGAGAGCCAACTTATCCACTTATATACAAAACTCCCACATACACCAGCTGTAACTTAGTCTTTGGGCAGCGGGATGCCGACTGCAGTCTGCTGTCCCTGCATCTGCTGCTCCGCTCGGGCCACCTGCTCCTCGGTGCAGCAGTCCTGCAGAAACACAGCAGCCAGGTTGCGCAGGCGGGGGCTCTCTGAGAGGGAGAAGCGCAGCATGCACTGCAGGATGGCTGGAACAGTGATCTCAGAGCGGGACGGGGGCGTCGTGAGGTTCATTAGTGTTGTGATGGCCGACAGGACAGTCTCCTCCCTCTGGCTCGACAGACAATTTGTGACCAAGCTGATCCCGCTGCTCTGCAGGATAATGTCTCGGCATTCAGGGTCCATACTCAGGTTACACAGCCCCCCTGAGAACATGACACACACACACACACACACACACACACACACACACACACACACACACACACACACACACACACACACACACACACAAGAGAAGTGATTACATTTTAGGTTGGGAGACAGCATTTGCACAATGTAAAAACAATAGAGAGATAAGGACTTGTACACACCCATCCCGAACTCCACAAAGTTGTCATTCTCCTCAGTGAGCATGTCCAAGAAGAGGTCGGGCACTTGCAGCTCCCTCAGATACTCCATGTTCTTTGGGTCGTACGCAAAGTTGGCCAGGTTAGCCAGCACTTGCTCCTTTGCCTCTGATGAAGTGAAATGAGTAAATTAATGCGTATACCATAAGTTTTGCTAGGAAAGTAGTAACTTCTCCATATTCACTAAGGTTATTAGTTAGACATGATCTGAAGTGTACACAGATGAAATACTTGATGGTAGGGCAGATACTGTGAGTTATAGTATATATATAATATATGCTAGACGACCTCTCCCACCCTGCCAGGTCCCTCTTCCAACTACTGCCCTCTGGAAAAGAGAGTACAAAGTCTCAGGGGGAAAACATCCCGCTTTTGTAACAGTACTTACCCTGACACTATTAGGCTTCTTAATGCTCAGGTACCTTGCAGAGTAAACCTGGACTAAATGCACCTTATAGACTGCACTTTATAGACTGCACCAGACACTTTATGGGAAGTTGCAATAGCACAAGGTCTATACAGCTTTTTACTGGTTGGAATGATTGTCTATGTGATTGTTTTTTTTTTTATGTACTGTACTTTTTTTTTTTTTTTTTACCGTGATTGGCACCAAGACAAATTCCAATCAACTGTGTTGACATGGCAATAAAGTATTGAACTGAACTGAAAGTATTGAACTAAAGTAGCATGAAATGGAAATGCTCAAGTAAAGTGCAAGTGCCTCAAAATTGTACTTGAGTAAATGTACTTCCAACCCTTAATAATAGTTACTGGTTAGTGCAGACTGCAGCAGTTATGGAGGTGGTGTTACTCTGTTTTTACACGACGGATTGTGATTGATTCCAAATGTTGAACTAGCTATGTGTAATTTCACCAGATATATCTTAAAGACTTTTTTTTAGGGTTTTTCAGGGAACTTAACTTACATATCCCATTGAATCATGACATATAGAACTACAAAGTGTACCCACCTTCACTGTCGGTGTCCTGAAACTCAGTGACCAGAGTTTGTAGATATTCAAACCGGTCGGAGCCCTCAGACGAGCCTTTCCTCCACATCTTTGGCTTTATTAGCTTAGTATCAGACCCGGTGTTCACTCAAACATACGATTAAACAAACTAACGTCAACACCATGGGGGTATTAACGTTAAAAAGTACACAACAAACAAACTCTTCGAAGCTGGGCTCATTTTCCGCCATTTCCTGTTTTGGTCCGTCTCTTAAAATGCGTCCGTCTCGTAAGTGTCGAAATGTGTCCGTACAACTGCGCACTTCCGCCTAAACCTGATCTGGTTTAAAATGATTTGTTATATCAAAGAATTTCCGTAGACGGGCTTTGGTTATATCGACTAAACTAACTGTATCAAACCACTTTTAAACAAATTAAAGGCGTTGGTGGTTATATGTTTACTATATTTTTTGGGGGATGATTTTGATTCATAAAATTTGGAAACGGAAGTCGTGTTACGTGAGTAACTGCGCGACAAGAAGGAGGCGTGTGTAGCTAGCAGGGAGCTAATGCTAGCTCTAAAGGTCAGCTAAAAAGTAAATGTAGGTTAATTCTCTGTTTATATTTCGGCCTGTAGCCACTTCTCTTGAATTTAGTTATAATGAAGCAACACCAGCTGTCCGCTGCAAAGCGTCTGACGAAACCCATTTTATTTGGGACGCTAATTGTGGGACTAGCCACTGCTTTCTTTAACAGGTGAGTTATGATTCATTGCATGCTGTGTATTTTGTGGTTGCATTAACTGTCACCTGGAAATGTGAAGTACATAACGTTATTATTAAAGGGCACCTTCAAGATAACCATGCATCATAAACCTGTTTTATGATGCACCTTGGTCCACTTTCCTTCACACAACTGACATTTACTGTTATTTCGCCCTTTTCCCTTATTAATCAGCAGCTGCATACAACTAGCATTATTGTGCATAGAAACATTACTTCTGTAGTAGTAAACGATGTTTTCAATTACACGTCAATGGCACCAACTAAACTATAAGTTAAAAACAATGAAATGGGTACAATAAAAAAAATGAAATGGTAGAAATTAAGATATTGTGCAGGACAAATAATGCACAATATAATTTCTTAATGAGTCCTTCCTAAGTGCAACGTATTCCTGAGGGACTTTTTTCCTTTACAAAATGTCAGAAATTCCCATAATTTGCCATAACTCTAGGGGACGTCTTCAAATTATTTGAGTAGTCTGACAAAAATGCACAAATATCCTGACTGTTAGTCCTGACATGTTGGGCCTAAATAAAAACATATTTCTCTATTCCTTTTTTTTAAACTACAAAGGGCATATGTGCTTTACATTAATCAGTGATGTCTTATTGTGAATTCTTCCATCATTTATCTTTATTTAATTCCTCCTCGTCTGTGCAGGCACAGGTTCTTTGAGGATGTGGAGGAGCTCAGGGCTCAGGAAAGAGCTCGCAACGAGGCCAGGAGGATGGAGGTCTTGGAGAGGAGGATGAGGCAGATAGACGAGGTGGCCGAGAAGAAGAGAGGAGGGATCAGCTGAACTGCAGCCTGAACTATTACTGTTGTGCTACACAAATCTTCAGACTCTACGGATGTGGACACTACATATATTATATCTAACTGTACATAGCACGACAATATCTGTACTGGAGACATCTGTCTTGCAAGAAGCCAAACTGTTTGTGTTTTGATAAACGAAGCATCGGTGGATGAATTTTTGTTAATTCACATACACACACACACACGTAATCTACTATTTTGTGTCTGTTTTGAGACATAATTATTAATAATTAAATGACCAAACTGCTAATTATCAACTCTTTTTCTTGTACTTACATGTTTGTCCAGCAGGGGGCAGTGCTAATAACAACTGACATTTTTACAAGTTTTATCTCCTTAACTATGAATGATGTATTCTTTATATATTCAAATGCACGCTGAAGAGTTTCCTTCTGTTAGTTTCTATTAATTTCCATTAGGCATACAAATTGTATGACAGAATCTTGAAACTTGCTAGCGTTTTCAAATCTCTCACAGTTTCGTAAGTTACATTATCAATTTAATATCAAAATGAATGCTGACGTGATGGATTACGCAATTCAAGCAGGTTTCAAGAAACTGCTGATTGAGAAGTAGACAGTAGTTCTCAATGCACTTAAATCATGTTTAATTTCCTCATGTGATGAAACAATTACTAGATCATCTAACAGAAAATTAACCACAGGGTTTCCGCGGGGCCTTAAAAAGTCATACATTTAGTGGAGTATTGTGTTCTAGGGCTTAAATAATTTTAAACCAGTCTTAATTTTCCTACTTCCATGTAACGCTACATCTAATGCTCATTGAAATGCTCCCGCAGCGATTTATAATTATTACTTTTTTGATTCTGTTGTGTTGTAGTTCTTTCTTTCGCTATTCAAAATATAATTTGCTGTATTACAACTACAAATGACACCAACGTGCAACTTATATCGCAGCCAATCAGCTTTTGTGTTATTATTGCGAGACTCTTTCGGACTGTACCACAGGCATAAAACTGATTTTATTCTTCAGCTATGGAGAAGTGCACGTTTAGCGTGACTTGGCTTGAAAAGATGTTTCAGACGATGTTTCAGGACTCTGACATCTGACTTTTTTTTGTATGTCGTTGTGATATAGGTCTTACATTTCATTCATAAAAAGGTCTTAAAAGTCTTAAATTTGACTTGGTAAAACCTGCAGAAACCCTGAACCGTCAACAATTGCAATAATTGTTCATTGTAAACGGAACATTTTTGGGTTTTTTTTAGTCTGTCGGACAAATGTCATCTTGGGCTCAAAGAACTTGTTGTGGACATTTTGTAGACTAAACAATTAATTTAACAATCAACAGATAAATTGATATATTTCTTAATTATTTAATCTGTTGATTGTTTAAAGGTGCTCTAAGCAATGTCACGCGTTTTTTAGGCTACAACATTTTTTGTCACATACAGCAAACATCTCCTCACTATCCCCTAGCTGCCTGTCCCCTGAACACACTGTAAAAAAAAAAAGCCGCGGTCTCTGTAGACAGCCCAGGCTCCACAAACAGCAACAATAACACACTGGCCAACCTGCACCGCCAAACATAACAAACTGTTCCAGCGTTCCAGCTAATAAATGACAAGAAGGATTTGGGGGTGGGGGTTGGGAGGTTAGTGCGCGGAAGCACGGAAGGGAGGGGGAGGGGACGGGATGAGGAGGAGGGAGGGGCGAGCTAGCCTCCGTTTTGTTTAGCAATACTTCGAATGTCAACAAGAAGTGACGTCACCCAACATCGCTTAGAGCACCGTAAAATGTAGAAAAATGAAAAACAAAAAAGCTCACCTTAATTTCTCAGAGCCCGAGGTGGCGTCTTATAATTGCTTGTTTCATCCGACCAACAGTCTAAAACTCAAATATATTTAATCAACAATTATATAAAATAGAGAAAAACAGCAAATATTAACATTTGAGAAGCTGGAACCAGATAATGACACAAGATTTTGTGTGAGGAAAAAAACCAAAAAGTTCAATTGATACATTTCTAACTGAGAATAAGTGTTAGTTTCAGCCCTTATTTCCTCCACAGTAAGGACTGATTGAAACATTATAAATGTAACCGATGGAGTGTAATAACACATTTTATTAAAACATGCTGTAAAAGAAATCTGAAATAAATTAAACCCACAAAACTATAACAAACGGGCAATATTGCACATGAATGAAAGAATAAAAAGTGAGCTCACACAACGTCAAAGTGCTTCATCTGCTCATCGTACTGAAAACATGTCGTGTGATAAATCAAAGCTTTTAAAAACAGATCAAACACTTTGACAACAGAACACAAGAATGCTGGTTAACTGGTCTGAACACGACGACAGCACCACTTTAATGTCTGTCTATAAATAACGATCAATATGACCAATACTGTACACATCATGTCACATAGTTCAGAGGATCGATGGTGCGTTTGACTCACTACAATGACACAAAGACTCCCCTTCTTTTAAAACAGATTAAACCAAATGCAATAAAAACAGGGGGCACGAGATAATAGTTAAAAGCCAAAATCATAGAGATAATGTTTAAAACATTAACCTTTTGAAAACATCAATATTTGATGGAGGCCATATGTGGCGTATAATTATCCAAGACATCTGCCACTAATTTAATTCGTTATTTTCAATTCATGGTTTCAGCAGTGAGCGCACTTAACTGTCGCCTTAACTGAAGTTATTGCTGGTTAAAAGTAGTGAAAAATAATAAATTTAAAAAAAAAACAAAACACTTTAATTGCATAATATTTCCCTTTTTAGTTGATATAGTGCAAACATTTCACAAATCAGGGTGAGATCCTTAATAAATGTTTAAATGTGTGAAGAGAGTGGATCTTTGTACAAGCCAGTGAGCAAACAGCAGATACAGCAACACATGACATATACAGACAGACAGGGACCTATAATGACCGAGTATCGGGTCCCGGGGTGACAGTACATCAATAAAGTTTTACAATATTTGTCTGAGGCCTTCTCTTTTTATAGATGTGATTTTCCATTTTAGGAGGACGGCTGTGTTGGGGTTACCGTCACACAGCGAGGGGCACTAAGCCCGGGGAGGAGGCAGCAGGAGGGGCGGTGATGGCTGTCAGGGTTCCAGGTTTCAGTCCGTTCACGGTCCTGCTGCAAAAAAGTTACAAGAGTTACATTAAACCAAGCAGCGATGTTTCCCAGATTAATACATGAATTAACCCACGACCAGCCAGACATACTAAGAGAATGTATTGGAGTAAGTTGAAGATAAAAAGCCACTTTATTAAAGCAGCAACAATAAAACAAGCTGGTAAGTATGGAAGCCCATTTCTGCCAGGAAAAAAGTTAGAAATGACAAAATATTTATGGTAAATCAAAACTATGAGATACATTTTTACACAAAACTAAAGAGTTTGCCATTTCTAAAAGTGGATTATTAAATCCGGATGCTTATGATAATACGGTGATTCTGGATTAAAATCACAAGTATTTTCTCATTGCTAAATTCAATTGCAAAGTATAATTTGATTTGGTCATTACTGTACAGCAGAATGCTCGGCATGGTGTGATGAGGTTAATCTAACCTTAAAAAGTGAAGCGATGTTGTTCCTTGACAAAAGATTTTTTGTTTTGTTTTCTCGTAAATGTACGCCTTCATAATCTCAAAGAATATTAGAGTTTTTTCTCGGAATATAACCCTCCTCATGCAATGGCCTAATACGCTGTCGCAATAATGAACCATCAAGCTCAACTAAAAACCGAACATAAACCTTAATTACAAATCATTTTTTTAAGGAGGAATTAAATAAAGATCAAGTTTAATTTTATTTAATGAATTGTAAAATATTACGAATCTTTGATATTAATATTTGCTTATAAAGTCAGCCGATCTACACTCCTCTATTTTCTATTTAACTCCTTTACTCTTTATTTAAAAAACAAAATATAATGATCTGGGAATTACCATATTAGTTTTCCTTTCTTTTCCTGGCAGTATTGGACTCCCATAATAAGGGACAGAAATTGGAAATGAAAGGAAAAAACTGCTCAAATTGTCAGATAAACTCTTCATCCTCATTATCAGCATCATCATCTCATACACAGAGGACGCTGCAGCTACCAGACAGAGATGACGCGTTTTAAACAAAGTTATGCATCTGTTGCCAAAAATGTGGGAAGGAAGTTGCAGAGTTATCCTGAACGACTGGTTAAACTGGTTTCTTGTGAGGGTCATAGTCCAACTATGATCAGTATCCCTTGTTTGGTTTAGGCCCGAGTCATGACTCTGGAAAGCACCTCTCAAAGAGTATGAATGAAAGATTGCTTTAGTACAATTCAAGAAAATGTCAAATAAAGCAACTTCTCAAGCCAGGGCAAAACAAAATGCATAAGTTTCTGAATCAATACCAAATACATTTTAACTTTTCACACCTTAGTTTAGGGAAGATACACATTTAATTAATTAATTCCTTATGATTTATCAAAATATGCCAAACGTCTAAATGCATCAGCGTTAAATAAAAGTTTAAAAGAAAAGAAGAAGTCTAAAAATGCAGAGAAGTTCCCCGTTTTAGATCAGGAAATATCTGATCAATGACTACTCAAAAAGAATCAAGGTTTAACACTCAGCTCTATTCTCATTGTGTGTTCCTCTATCACAGTCAGTGAGCCAAAATGCCTGTAGCTTCTCCAGACCTTCCTGAAGGTGAACGGTGTGCATAACAAACGCCCTGCGCTGACACCAGAAGGAACAATAACCTTGTTGTGTTGCATCTCAATATGCAGCCTCACACAGCAGAAACACACAGTCACACACCGCCAGTCTCTGCTCTCACCACCAGCCTCACAACAACTGCTGTCAACGCAGTGATGCAGCAGAAAAAGTGACAGAACGCAATATGATTGACTTTTAAAAGGATCAGTCTACTGATACTCTACAATTCCTTTATGCCAACAAGATACAGTATATCTTCTTCCTTTATGCCATAAGATATATCTTCTTCCTTTATATCAACAATATAAATGCCATATAACTTGATTGTTGTCCAGAAACTATTAAAGGTCCTATGGCATGAAAACTTCACAGTTTTTTTTTAAATTAATATGAGTTCCCCCAGCCTGTCTATGGTCCCCCAGTGGCTAGAAATGGTGATAGGTGTAAACCGAGCCCTGGGTATCTTTCTCTGCCTTTCAGAAAATGAAAGCTCAGATGGGCCAATCTGTAATCTTCCCTTTATGATGTCATAAGGGGAAAGGTTACCTCCCCTTTCTCTGCTTTGCCCGCCCAGAGATTTTGGCCCACCCATGTGAAAGAATGAGACATCATGGCTTGCAAACAAGCAAAGTGGCAGTTGGTCAAGGCCACACCCCCACCCTCCACCTTGCCCCCCTCTCGCCTCCTCAATAGCATTTAAAGCTACAGACACAGAAATGGCACATCCTAAGGAAAGCTCATTGTGGGACTGGCTCTAGTGGCTGTAATTCTGCACCAAGGCTGAATTTCTGGAAAGAGACTTCAGATACAGTATTAGGGGACCACTAAGGCCTATATAAAAGAGACTTCAGATACAGTATTAGGGGACCACTAAGGTCTATATAAAAGAGACTTCAGATACAGTATTAGGGGATCACTAAGGCCTATATAAAAGAGACTTCAGATACAGTATTAGGTGACCACTAACAACTAAGGCCTATATAAAAACATCCAAAAAGCAGCATGTCATAGAACCTTTAAAAACACACACTAGTTTTATTTGACTCAATCCCACACACACACACCGTCCTGCTGCCACAAATACTCACCTTTGTGACTCTGAACTTTTTTTCTGTAGCGACACCAGCAGGTTTCATTTATTTATCCAATAAAATACATCGATATTTACTTGATGAATTGGCACACAATTCAGTACAAACATTCATAGTTTCCAGATGATGACTCATACTGACTTTGATGATCCTCTAACTTTTCCTCCAGCGCCACCATGAGGTTAATATTTGTGCTTTTGAGTAATATTAAATTTTTTCTTATCCAATACTTTGATTTATGACTAAAAACCTGCAAAACTGACCCATAAGCCTCAGCGGTACTTCGTGTTTAGTGCCAAGTGTTAGCATGCTAACACACTAAACATTAAACCTGCTAAACATCAGCATGTTAGCACCGTCATTGTGAGCATTTTAGCATGCTGACATTAGCATTTAGCTCAGTACAGCGTCACAGAGCTGCTAGCATTGCTGTAAACTCTTAATAAAATGAAACTAAACATTTGTGAATCATTGTTAAAGGTTTGCATCTCCAGTAGAAGCTAATGAGCTTGGAGCAGTGTGCCACAGACAGAGCAGGGAAGTCAGAAAGTATTAAGAGACGAACTAACACAAAAAATGGGATTTGTTGACTTTCTTGTTGGTTTCTGTCAGTTAAATTCATTTTTGTCTTCAAGTTTCTCTTCTGACAAACGTTCCCGACTTCATTCGTAAGATGAAATACAAAAATACAAAAAGAAAATTCACTTTGTTAGTTATAATTAATAGTTAGAACTCGGGCCAAACAAAAAACAAAACAACTCACACTAGTAGGAAAGATCTATGGAGGTCAGCTTAAGAGTTAAAAAGACAGCAAGAAAATTCCAGCACCATTAAACCACCACGAACCCAGCAGTTAGTGGCCGGGACGTCATCTAGCCCACAGTTGGTTATTTCTATGAGCTCTACATGGAAAGAGAGGCCTTGCTATAATAAGCAGCAGCATGCATGAATGCTCCCCAACACTCTCAGTAACAGAAGGAGCTGCGATTACCCAGAATCAATGCGGGGAATGTGACCATCTCTGTCCTGCTGGGAAGAAATGCACACAGGTCACAAACTCTCCTCCTGAGTCATCTCCACATCAGACACAATACACCGAAGGCATCTCGTTAACACATCTGACTGGACTCAGACGGTGACATAACATCACAAGAGTCATTAATCATTCCTCACTGATTGCTAAGAAACGTTCCAAAGGCAGGAGGGTTTTTGGTTTCACTTACGCTTTGTCAAAATATGATGTGTGGAGTGATTGCGAGTAGTTAGCGGTGTTTGCGTTGAGCACGTTGCTGTTGTCGAGAGAGTACGCCTTCCTCGCTTTCTGGTCCTTGGCAAAGTTCCTGCAAGCAGCGAGCTTTGACTCCAGAGCCTGCGGTGGACATGTAAACAAAAGATGATTGGGGGGGACAGGGCAGGGACTTTCTACATCAAGCTTGTGATGTAGTGAGAGAGAAAGGGAAAGACCTGAAACATGGAACAGAAAGTCAGAAGGAGTGACTCACCCCGACTTTGCGGAGTAAATCGCTGACGATGTTGAGGGCCGATATTCTGGCGGAGGGAGTCAACGGAGAGTTGCTGCCAAAACCGTTTGATAGGACTGTACAGGAGAGTGAAGAAAAGAGTTTTTATTTTACTACATATACATCTCATCAATGGATGGATTGCTGAACAGGCCTACCAGGCCCAGGGGCCCAAAGTGTCAGGGGCCCCCTGACCTTCACCTGCAAAATGTCACTTCAAGAGACACATTCTGACCACAAAGAGATGCAAAATGACCACAAAGAAACATGATAAATAACTACAAAGAGATGTAAAGCAACTGCAAAGAGTCACAACGAGCAACAGCTTTAGTAGATGGGTGGTCCATTATTGATATAAAAATATTGATTAAGGCTGCTTAAAGAATGAAAAAGCCTTTATTAAATATGGTCTAATACATTACATAAAATGAGGTAGGCAAGTGTACCGATACCTGTTGGATGCTGAACATGTTTAATAATGTACTGTATTTGCCCAAATGTATCAAATACTTTTTATTCTTAATCCACTTGTGTGCCTGACATTACATTATTTTTATGCCACATCCTCCTAATGGTTAAATGCATACTTTCATCCCATCTGAGAGCACCAGAAGACAGACACAACTGAGTGTCCATGCATTAAAAAAAAGAAAAAATAAAGCAGCAGAATGCAAGTGGTTTTAATAAAGAACTCCTCCGATTTCCCCGTCTGCATTTGCATGAGGAGAAGGGGGGAAAAAAAGCCCTTTAGAGGTGGCAGGCTGCAGCTACCTGTTGGGTTGGCAAAGGCGTTGTCCAGACCTTTGCTCAGTGGTGTAGCAGGGAGAGAGAGGGAGGCCTGAACAGCAGTGTCCATCTTCTCATTGTCCTGTGTGGGCGAACTCGGAGCGGACATCCTGGTGACATCTGACTGCCTCTCTCGTACGGCCAGCTCCTGCCGCAGGTCTACAAAAAACAAAGGAACATTTTGTAGCTCTTCCTAGAGATCAGGTAAAGACACACACCAATGATTCCAGATATTTGAAATCGTTCGAGGGGAGCTGCAGCAGCTGTATGCTAATGAGCTGCAGCGAGTGATCGACGGCGAGGCTCATTAGTAAAAACCTAGTCAATAATCACCTCTGGCTTCATCCTTTAATCTTTGCACAGACTCCAAAAGCGACTCCTTCTCATCCAGCTCGCTCTCCAGGAAGGCGTTCCTCTCGATCGCCTGGTTCAGACGCTGCTCAAAGTTCTCTAGGGAAACGATGGTAGCTCTGAGGAAGAAAGAAACATTGAGATTGACATTTCATTAATTAAATATCTTCTGGGGGATGGCTGCCTTCTGTATGGCCTATCTAATTATTATTGATTATTCAAGTATGAATAAGAGATCAATATCTGCAGCATTGATTTTTATCTAATTCAAGGAAAGCAATTAATTGAATTTGAGCCATTTGCTATTTGTAACAAAGACTAAGAATTACAAATTTCCATTTAGATTAAACCGGGATCACAAAGTAGATGAATTTAAGGTGTTTACAATATTGTCCATCTTATATTATCCTTATTATGAAAACAGAAATCTTTAGTGACAAAAATGAGATTTTATATAGCATACACACTTTCAATCCATCTTATTGTTCTTAATTGTTGTTATCAGTCATTGTTGTGTCAATTAATGCTTGTAGTTTGTTTTTCTATATATACACACACATTTATTTAATTTATTTATATATATAATTATTTATTTATTTTTTATTATGTGTTTTATCCCTTAAAGGCCTAAAATTAAAAGTCCAGATTAAAAGTCCCACACACATAGCATCGGTTGCATTTTATTGAAATGTAACAATGCCTTTGTGTCGTCCCGGTCAAATAAATTAATAAAAGTAAAAATATATAAATAAATCTCTATCTCTATCCTGTATTATCCTTATAATAAAGAAATAAATCTTCATTTAGCGACCCATAAAAATGAGCTTATATCACATGCAACTCAGCAACATCAAACTCTTAGTGGAGAAACTATAAAGACAAGAATGAAGTGATGCATTTTATTTTGGCGAGCATTTAGAGCCCATTCAGACCTTTTGGCTCTCTCCAAGTCGTCGTTGGACTGTTCGAGCTCTCGGACGTATTTGTGGAGCTGCTCCTTGATGCTGCGCGTTTGGCCCAGGTCGTCCTCCAGCATGGAGATCTGCTTGTAGCTCTGAGTGTACTGCTGCTCAACCCTTTCCTAAAGAAGAGGAGGAAGAGCGAAGGAGAGGATGAAGACAGACAGCACAATATTGATCACACATGTTTAATCTAGGACACACTGGGCGGCAGAGCTTTGTGTCAGGACATGATTTACGGTTCCCAACGCACACAACCTATATGTTTTCATCCATTTTTCAGTGCTTGCCTCATTCTCCTACTCAGCACGGTTAGGCAGCGGATGTTAAGTGTGACCTATATATCCAGCCAGCTCCGAGACAATCAGCTCAATAAGTACCGCTGGGCCCGTCTGCATGTCTGACCTATATCTGCTGTTACTGTGGCGTCTGACTCAACTGCGGTCACGCAACCCTCTGTGTGCTCCCCAAAACTCATTCAGCACATCCCGTTAACATGATAGTGAAATATATAACAGTTAAAACTGTTTTAATGCTGTGATGTGATGTTTGTACGGTGGCCTCGTGGTGCAAAACACAAACAACATTGGACATTTTTGTTACCATTTGTATTTAGTTGTTTTCTGATGCTGTACTGCATGGAGGGAAGACGTACTTTTGTACTGAAAACTGTCAACAATGAGTGAACGTATCTAATCAACACAACAAAACAGAAAACCCAACCATTTGCCCAAGTTGTGTTTTGTGTCCATTTTTCCTCTTCTTTTTCTGAAAATAATGTTTGTCCTGAAGACCATCAACAGTGGGTGAAACTACCAGACTGAACCAACACTATTCTATCATGACAAAAACGTATTCCCGAAAAGCAAACAGTGCAATGCTGCTGTAAAAACTACCACTATTGTGTTTTCTCCCACAAAGCAAAGCAATGTACCCACTTGATGTGTGGAACCTAAAACCTGACAGACACTTTGGCACAAACATCTCATCCCTGCTGGAAACATGGACACATAAATGTGCCTCCCGCCTTTCAGTAATTATGGAGCGAGAATGAGACTGAGAGACAGAACCTGATGCATTATGTATGGGAGTCATACAGATCAGCTGTGTCAGAGTACAGCCAGTTTAGGACAGAGCAGGTGTTGGTTGATAAGTGCAGAACGAGGGGTGCATCAGCATCTTCCGGAGATGAGATTTACATTTAGATTGCACATGAATTTATGGACTGTATCAACTCCAGGACTTTACTCCTCCCTGAGGTAACTGTCTGATTGAGATTCCTGCTGTAGTATTGTGTAAAATTGTGTTCTGTATATTGTACAGGTATGTACAGGTAACATTTTTGTACTTGTGTTTTTGTATTGTTATCTTGGGCTCCTGACTGGATGGGGTTTCCCCAACTGGGATAGTAAAGTGACTGATTAATTTAATTTATTTATTTATTTATTTAGGGACAATGCTCATTAATCAACAGCAAAGCAACTGTAAATGAGCCAGATTTAGCTCAGCAGGCTAATTGTCATCTCTTGTCCCTGGCCAGTTTGAAAATGGCAACCTAAAAAAAATACAATAAAATAACAATACAATCAACACATAAAAAAACATACATGATACATACCGTACATGACAACTGTTAGAACTTTTAGAGTATGTTTATATAGAGTTTCAAGTGGTTTGCTTGTGGATTTGTTAGCTGGAACAAAGCTAGTCAAACAATAAGTAAAATGTGAGATAATCATGGGACGCGGTTTGATCTCAATAATCCTGTGACCTCTGACATATAACCAGAGAGGCAAAGCTGCAGGCCCACAAGAAAAAAAATGACTGATGCATCCTGTGGAGCAGCAGCTGCTACAGCGTGACTTCACGTCTTCTCACAAGAGACTGCACTCAAGGACGAGTGGTGGTGACATAAGAAAAAAAGCATAAAATATTAATTTCAAGCGTTCACATGGAGACACGCCATACTAGCTTGGTTTAGAGCTTATTGTACAGTACAGTGAGGTATCCGATTCGAGGGAATGATAAGTTGATGATAAGGTCTCTAAAATGTCAGAAGATGGTGAAAAATGTGGATCAGTGTTTCCCAAAGCCCAAGATGACATCCTCAAATGTCTTGTTTTGTCCACAACTCAAAGACAAAGACATTCATTTTACTGTCACAGAGGAGAGAAGAAACTAGAAAATAGTCACATTTAAGAAGCTGGAATCAGAGAAGGTTTACCTTTTTCCTAAAAAATAACTCAAACCGATTGATCGATTATCAAAATAGTTGGCATTTAATTTAAAGGTGCTCTAAGCGATGTTGGGTGAAGTTACTTCTTGTTGACGTTCAAAGTATTGTCAAACAAAACGGAGACTAGCTCGCCCCTCCCCCCTCCTCATCCCGTCCCCTCCTCCTCCCTTCAGTGCTTCCTGAAACAGTCATGAACGCGCATTGTGGAAGTAGGCTACGTGCTAACGCTGCTGCGGTGATGGCTCAACCAACTCCTTCTTGTCATTTATTGGCTGGAACACTGTTTGTTACGTTTGGTGGTGCAGGTTGGCGCAGTTTGTTTTTGTTGCCGTTTGTGGAGCCTGGGCTGTCTACAGAGACCACGTTTTTTTTTTACAGTGTGTTCAGGGGACAGGCAGCTAGCAGATAGTGAGGAGATGTTTGTTGTATGTGACAAAAAAATGTTGTAGCCAAAAAAACGCGTGACATCCCTTAGAGCACCTTTAATAGTTGACAACTAATGGATTAATCTTTGCAGCGCTAGTTAAGTTTAATAATTGTTTGGCTAATAAAACTGATATTTTCTCTTAATATCAGATCAGAGGCACACATCAATAGACTAAGTCTGAGTCACAGATAGTTTCTTTTACCAAACTCCTGCAGTTACCTTGAGCGTTTCGACATCTTGCTTGAGTCTGTGGTTCTCGGACTGCAGGTCCTTCATACGAGTCTCGGCCTGGCCCAGCTGTGCTTCCAGCTCGGCCTCCAGCTCCCTGCTCCCCTCCTGAAACTCCAGCAGCTCCTCGCGAGCCTCCTGGCACCTGGCGGCCGACAGAAAGACGAGAAGCCATTAGACAACAAGTCGAGACAGAACGAGGTCGCTGTGCACGGGAGGGAGCATGCACCACATTTTACATATTTTTTTAATCTTTATTTCATTTGATTATCTGGCCACTGACCCAGATACTATTCCAGCTACGGTATGACGTCGAACGGCTGGTTCAGAGGATTTGTAATTGTCATAGTTTTACTATCTATATCCAAATTTTAACATCAGCAACATTACAACTGATTAACTGATGAATGAAGTGGTGGAAAGTACTTTGTAAATAAGTACATTTACTCAACTACTGCACTTAAGTACAATTATAAGATGTATTTGAGAATACTTAACATTATAACATTAAACTACTATTACATAATGATGTCACACTGACAGAGTACATTCTGACAAACAAATACTTTTACTTTGATACTTTGAGTACATTTGTGCTGACAATACTTTGTACTTTTACTTGAAATGTGAAATGTTGAATGCAGGACTTGTAATTAAGTATTTCTATAGTGTGGTATCACTAGGGTTGCAAAATTCCAGGAATTTTCAAAGTTGGAAACTTTCCATGGGAATTAATGGGAATAAACTGTATATTTTTAATATTGCTTGTTATAATGCTGTTAGTCTAACAGGGAACTTAAATGTAGAAAAAAACAAACATCTTGCAGCATAATCTTGGTTAAAACAGCCTGATTTAATGCAACTTCAGTTGAATGTCCTCCCTATATTTGTCAATGACATGCACGCACGCAGTAATCAGCATAGGCTACTACATACTGGCCAACATTTTGTTTTTAAAATACGGGATTTTTATTTATTTTTTTGTTGGGGGGGGGGAGGGGGGTAATACATAACCCATTGCTTTTAACCTGTGTGTTAATTGTATAGCCCACTTGTTCTTGATAGGCTGGAAACAATAGACTGCGCTGATGGTTAGCTTAGCACGCATATAACCATAACCATAGTAAATCAAAGGCAGCATGCTAGCTACCTTCATATGTTAAGCTAAAGGTTGATGGTTTGGGCTACTACTTAGCCTACTGCAGGGCTAATGAGGCCACGCCCGCTGCACAGATCATTTCTAGAATCCAACATTCTACAGCAGATTGACTGATGAATAACTCATGAAGTATTTACTTGCATGCCTATCTGCTTATTGTTGTTCAATGAAAGAATCTATTAAAGTTCTACTGACGAATAACTCAACATTTGTATTCACTGTATATGCCTGTCTGCTTATTATAAAACAAAATGTTAATATTTATCTTTGTATAAGATGGAGTTTGTATGAATTACCCAACATTTCCAGTTAATTCTCGTAAATTCCCATTAATTCCCATGAAAGTTTCCAAATTGGAATGTTTCCAAAATTCCCCAGCTTAACTTTCCATGGAAAGTTTCCGGAAAATTTCACAGCAGTCCATCCTGTATTTGAGACATTTTACTCTTCATCCAACAGCAGAAAACAACAACTGACGGACTGACCGACATTTCTGTGCATTTAGTTTGACTGATGTCTGACTTTTCATCCAGAACAACCACACAAGAGGTGCGGTCACTGAACAGCTTTACCACAAGTGCTGGTTATGTAACCGTCTATGAATATGGCCATGAATGGACACACGCACACGTACATGCACATGTTCAGCCCGCTGTGGAAATACTTGCTGTGGGCCTCACTTTCAACAGGTTCTACTTGTAACATTTGCAGACTTGTCCTTCCTCTTTACAGCTATTACTCTTTATTCAAAATACTCCAGTGCATCTAAATAGTTAGTACGAGGGAATCCTCAGATAGCAGAAGAACATTTCAGGAGATGAAAATGCTCATTTCTGCTTATTTAACACAATTTTGCTCACAAATCTGTTCTAGTTCATTGAGGTTCTTATGGTTTACAAAACTAAAAACCTATTGAATGAAGATAAGTCTTAGGGAAGAAATCCTACTAAAACAATAAAATATCTTGTTCTTTTGTTACAAGAACGTTACATCTGTAGATGAAGATCGTGCAATATGATCGAAAGCTCCAGAACAGCTATCAAATGGACCTTGAGAGGGTCAACTGCTGTTTCCAAGGAACAACCAAGAAGAAAACAATAGTATAACATACTTTCCAAGATGCAGCCTTGACTTTAAAGGAAGCCGATTGTCTACAGACTCTTACATAACTGGGTGTGGGCCAGACTTTGTTTCCGTTAGTGTTGAGATTTTAATCTTAATCAAGTGATACGATTTCTTAGCTCTTAGCTAATCTACGCAGCCTTTATAATAAATGATATGTTGAGCAACAGCAAAAACAGCTTCTGCATCATTACACAAACCTTTCAAAAGATGGGAGGACAAAGACACATGATTGTCTTATATTCAATGTGAAACATGAGCCGTCGCTTTGGTAAACAAAGGGAGAGGTTTTCACTGGAGCTTTCACTGCTTGTCCCACATATTAAAGTGTCACTGGATATGCCGACGCCGGCTTTTTTTTTGAAAGAATGAAGAATGGGTGACTGAAACCCAATGACAAGACAGCAGATAAAGCATTCGTCAGCTGATGTATTCCTGCTGTCGTTCCCACAGACACAAGAGACTGTGCTGTCTCTATCAGAGCTTGTGATCGAGACAGTAACTCAGTGGCACAAACTGTGATTCAAAATGCAGTTCCAGTTCATCCCAAAGGTATTGGGTGGGGTTGAGGTCACAGCTCTGTGCAGAACAGTCAAGTTCTTCTACAACAAACTGGGAAAACGGTTTCTTTATGAAGCTGGCTTTGTGCACGTTATCGTGTTAAAAACAGAAAAGAGACAAACACAAACTGTTGCCACAAAGCTGGAGGCCCTCTTATCGTTGTACTGTACACTGTCGCATTTGAACTTTTATCCAGTAAGATGGAAAAAATATGTATATTGGGGGTTAAAATGGCCAATTATTCCTACAGTTAAAGAATAATCTAAATCTTTCTTATGACCAACAGATGTTATTCTTTTAGAAATGGTCACAAATATACAGTATAGTTTGGCTTTTGCTGCTCAGACAATACTGGTCAGTAGGATACATTTGTTGTTGGTTTAGGTCTTTAAATGGGAGTTGTTGACAATAAGACAAATATAGAACAGTGTCAGCCTGAAGGAGAGAAAGAGAAATAGCCACAATATGAGCCCGTTTACGTACCCTTCCTTGTACTTGAGAGAAAGAGCCTTCCAGAAGTCAATTTCCTCGTCTTTTGAGGAGAATTTTGGTATCATATCCATTTCCATGGCAAACTAAATCTGGAGAGGAACAAAAGAGTGATTAGAGTGAGATAAGCTAGAAAGAACGACATTCAAGGGAGTTTTTCCTCGCTACTGTCGCACTAAATGCTTGCTCTTGGGGGAATTACTGGAATTGTTGTCTTTGTAAATTATAGAGTGTGGTCTAGACCTACTCTGTCTGTAAAGTGTCTTGAGATAACTCGTTATGATTTGATACTATAAATAAAACTGAATTGACTAAGAGGGCAAGTGCACACAGAGCATTAAATCTGTTGTTCTGAAACCAACTCACTTAGGATTTCTTATAGCCTGACATCTTAGTCCATTAAAAAAAGTCACAAGTGAGGAACAGATTTAAAAATCAGTGATTTAAATCACAGCTGGGAATTAATCATAAAATAAGCTCCCTCTTGACTTCCAGAAAGAAACCCTGAGGAGACCCACATACTCTGCTCTCCAGAGTTTGAACAAAACGAAAAGCATTTTCGATTTGATTAATGGCCTTCTTCATCTTAGACTGGCATAAAATAAGAGCCTCCTGACATTATACAACACTACAAATCAGTGGTTTAAAATGCAGCACACTAAGCTTCATTTCAAGTTAGTGCTTGATCTGCCTACATACTAAAGTAAAACAGTTCCCAGAAGACACTCTGTGACAGGAGCCTCGTTCATCACAGACTCATGATTAAACAGTTAGGTTTCTCGGTTGGTTTCCCATCTGCTGCTGCTCACTAGTTTGGTGTTCAGGTACATTTTAGGAAAGCGGTTATTATTCAGTCCACATTTATACACTCCCTCTCTGACTTAAATAGGCTTCAGATACAGGGAAGCTCATGACCCAAACAATGTTGGACAGTACATTTGCTCAGGAGGGAACCTGTAAACCCAACAGTCAGTTGGCATTCAGTCAATAGTCACACTTTTAAAGTTGTTGCTGTCTATGTTAACCTGCCTAGTTTGGCCCATAATTGGTGCAATTCCAAAAATGCCATCCAATTTATTTTTCTTATGTATTGGTTACCAAACTCTTGGCACATTGATGAATAGAGGCATTTAACTAAATGTCAAATAACTAAAGATTACAAGAGGAGGAACACCAATTTCCTAGACTCTGGAAAGCAGTAATGTGGCCATCGAGAATCATGCATAATCAGGTTTTTATTTTTATGTAACCAACTCAACGGATAAAACAAAGTCTGAAGCTGGTTTTAAAGAAATGGTTTGAGATTTTTGGAAATATTCGCTTTCTTGCCAGAGTGCATGAGAAGCTAGATACCCCTTTCATGCAGGGCTGCTGTCAGGGGAGGGGGTCAAAGGGTACAGATGACCCCCGCCCTATGGAGTCTATAAGTAAGTCTATGGAGCTGGAGTGGGCTGGATGAAAGACCCAATTTGGAAAATGTTGTCCCCTTGTCCATAATTTCTGACGGTGGGCCTGCTTTCATGTCTGTAGGCCAAAAATTGAAGCTGGAAATTGAAGCTATGTTGAATTGGTACGTGTCCAAAATGCCAGGTGTCTTTACTTGTAATTGTCAAAAGTGCAGAAATATTTGTGCTGGAAAATGATCAATAGAAATGGTGAGCTAGAGGATTCAAAGTTATGGTATGAGAAAATAACAGAGAGGGAGAGACAGGAACAAGGTCAGCAGGTGCTTCTCTTGTGTCAGTGTCACAGTAAATCATGCTGACCTCTTCTCTAGCATCAAGTTAAAAAGGCACGTGTCCACTTGACAATTCTTTAAAACACTTTACAACTTCCAGAGATGAGAAAACACAATCTCAATTCAACAGCTAAGTCAAACAGAAATCTTAATAACCTTAAAGAGAGCTTGACTGCTCTTGCAGTCACTGACTGTTGCCCTACAAAAATCTCTTTCTGTGATCCATGAATAATTCATCTTCAGATTATATTAAAGCCTAGAGGAAAACTCAAATGTTACTACAGTAAAGGGAAATGCAACACTGCCCATTTTAGTGGGCCTAGTATCCATCATAAATAAAATAAAAAAATAAAAATCAGAAAAATAATTGTATCTTCATGTAAACTGCATGAGCTTGCTGTTAGCTCATTCATTTATATAATCAAATAAACTGTTTTTAAATGTGGAATAAGTATAAATGAAGAAAACTCCTGAATATGTTTTACTAGACTACAATACATTAAATACTTAACGAAAATTGCCATGGTAATCCAGAAATAAATAACATTTCCAAACAATATAATATAGCTAAATAAATGCACTGAACATACCCAAAATTGGTATTGATTTATAACACAAACCAGGGCCAGAAATGACACCAAGATTAGCGACTGAAAGCAGAAACATGATGCTGAGCTCAGCTGTCAAATCTGGGTGTGCAAACAAGCCGTGAACCGAACCAGCCGAAGCCCGACGACATGCTGGCTCTAGTATTTTAATGGTTTCACAACAAATATAAAAGACAAGACATTGTAATGAATTAAGTACCTGAACATCGCCCCAAACAGTGCTGGTTATCAGTCCATTCTGCCCGCTGGTGAGAGCTGCTGAGGCCGAGCTTCTCTGATGTCTGGTGATCTCTGCTGGCTCCTCTCCGCGGGGCGTTTAAAGGAGAGTACACCCTAAATATGAATATTACCTCTCCCCGATATACGAGCCTCAAGTTTATTTAAAGTGTCAAATATTTAGCTATTGGATTTTGTTTACCAGCTTAGGGGGAACAAATGTGGCTAATCACAATAAAAAGTAGTTAAACACCACAGTGAACACAAACCGATGTTATGGTGGAATTTCTCTGTATTCACGTGCTCTGTTGCGTTCACGAGCTCCATTGCTCCACACAAACTGCGCATGACAACGCATAATATTAGGCACTTCCTGTTAAGTTAGCACCATCTGCTGACTACGTTTAGAATCACGAGTTTAATTTTCATGATGTAAGGGACAGTTTCACAATAAATTGATTCACAAAGTGTATAAAGTCGAACATTAGAAAGAAATTAAAACTGGTTAAAAACTCAAATACTAATCACAAAAATATACGGAAAATAGTAAATTGGGATAATCCCAATACATACAGTAAAACATTTTGAAACAAACATGGTTTTAATTTAACATTGAACAGGAAGCAGCAGCGAACGGCTAGAGCTAGTGTTTGGTTGCTATGGCGCCGCGCTAAACCTAACACCAAAAAGGGAAAGTTGCCGATTTTCAACCCTGATGTAGCGCGTAACACAACGGGAGTTTTACCGGCGGAAAAACGCGGACCTCCGGGTACTCGAGACATTCATCTGCATGTACGACAGAATATCTGTAAACTTTCCCTCAAGTTACCAGCTAACTTGAGCTAGCTTACATTTTTCACGACTCTTGCAATTTGGGACCCTGCGCACTCCCTTCTCCAGTGGTCCAAGATATTTACTCATTTAGATGTATTAATACTACAGATAAATAGTCCTTGTAATAATACTGAAGTAGTAACAGCAAAATGTTCATAAAGTGTAAAACAGTAGGAGTCCTTCTGGAGACCGTGGTTGCAGTGTGGAGAGGCGTAGTCTCGTCTCCATTTAGCAGAGTGTGTGTCAAGCCGAGCTTTACAGCTGCCAGGACACACACACGCTGCCCCCGTCACTCACTGGAATAATGAGTTAATTACTCAACTCAGTTAGAAGTGGAATATCTGAACCAGTGAAATCCCTGGTTTATGATCACCAACACAGGATGTGGATATTGGCCCATTTTAATAAAAAAAAGGAGAAACAATTCAATAAGAATAGTTTAATCGTCATCGGTCAGAATCAGTGGTTGACTTCACACTCGTTTTGAGAAAGTACACGTGAATGTTTCCAAGGGATTTCATAAACGGTGAAGTTGCACTGAAGTTCCTGAAATAAAAAGACAAACAATTAGTGCATCCGGTTAAACATTTGACATTGAAGTACTAGGGCAGACAAGTATTGGGCTTTAAGGTGCGTTTGAGTTTCATGAACGACCTGAAATCTTAAACTTGCCTTGGGTTCAGAGTGGAAACCACATGGTCCATTAGCAGCAGTGTTGCCTTTCTTGCTAACAGCAGTGTTGCCCTTCTTGCATGTTGTACGTCCCAGGAGCATTTCCAGGAAGTAGTTAAATCCTGCGACAACCTAAAGTTGCAGGAAACAGGACTCGTAGGCATGAGGTTTATCGTAAAAAAAATAAAGTACGTCATTGAATATGGAAGAGGATTAGGGCAAATGCCAAACATTTATTGTAGTTCTGAAATTAAAGTAGTTTAAAACTGAACCCTGTAAAACCATTTGTATCATATTTGCTACGCAAGTTTGAGAAACCTCTATCAAGTTGCTCAATAATTTCCTTAAACACTAGTTATAATAATCTGGTATATAATCTGATCCATGTGTTCTGCCCTCTAGTGGATTATCATCCCACTACAAGCAGTGGAAGGGCTTTTACCTTTTCAAAATGGCTGCTGTCATTAAACCTTCCACACACTTGGCAGGGAACAAGTTGCTAATTTTTATATAGTTACAGTAAGAACATTACTTTTAAAAATCTATTGAAACAATGCATAGTTACTTAAAAATGTATGTTAAATCATGTTAAGTGTGTATTAAATTTTATACTGCAGGTATTTAAAGGTGCTTTATCCCTGAACTTTCAAGTCACATTTTTGTAACACAATCTACATCATGCCTACCACTATACAAACACTATTTTGAGGATTTAATGTAATCAATGACTAAAACATCTTAAAAATACATTTTGGGTATCTTCAAACTAACAATCACTATATTACACACACTTTTTGGGATTTTGTAAAAAGGTTCAACAAACATCTAAATTCCCAAAAATTAGAACTTTCTGGTTATTTTTTCATGTGTCAGGCTTTACAGGGTTAAATACATTTGACACTGGCCCTAAGCCTCTTCCGTACTAGAATAATAAGGTTTAACGTTACCTGAATTTCGGCCGATGTTATGGCCACAATAGTGTAATCAAACATGTCTCCTGTGTTGGCTTTGTTGAACTCAACCACAGCAAACCGTGCTGCGTCTAAAACATTGGGGTCGCTCACCGGGACTTCATGGGGGCCACCAACAATCGGAGATTGTTCAGTTACAAAGCGACCGGTGAAAGCACAAACGAAAACACAAAACCAGACAAACATCATGAACCAACCTAGTTGTTTTTCAGTAGCTATTAGGAGTCCTGTTATCGGTTCTGAGTGACCTAGTTCCTGTTCCCAGCCGAGTTAATATACTATGTAGAGAAACATACACACACCTGTTTCCTATCTGTTGATGAACACATGAACGTCTGAACTGAAAGGCCCTGAACACCCACACAGGTGTTTTCAGTTAATCTGGCTGATTAGACCTCATCCCAGGACTCTGTGGGTGTTTAGACTGATTGATTGATTGATTATCTTTCTGAATCTCTTGTTAGCTCAGTTACACCTGTTAGGTCAGGACAAATGACCCCTTTATCATTCTTATTGGTCAAAAAGATTCGTGACATAATACATTCCTATCAAAGCTCCAGCTCCTCTAAACCTTGACGCAAAACGTATACAACAACAACAATTTGTTTATAATATTTCATATTTTTGATTGTAATTTAAGTCAGTGTGTTTAAACGTGTGCTTGAAACAAGCAAGAATAAAAAAAAACATGTTGCTGCATTAGAACTAAGGAACATTAAACTTGAAACAAGTTGATTTGCATTGGACATAGGTTTTAATATTCTTTTTTTCACTGATAGAGATTCATTTTAGGACTTTGTTATGGACTAAATGACTTGATGAGAAGGGGATTTCGTGCACTGAACGATGCTTAATATTTCATAAAGTGATCACGTTTTGTGTGAAGCATAATAACTTTAGTTGTCAGATACAAAAAAAGTGTAATGAAATGTGTTTGAGTACAATAGATCAGTGGTTCTCAACCTGGGGGTCGGGACCCCCAAGAGGGTCGCAAGAAAATTTCTAGGGGTTCGCCAGATTATTGGGGAGAAAAAAAAGTGAAATAACATATTCTAGACTAGGGAATGTTTTTTACATTACTGGGTTCTAAGAGAAATTGATTTAGTAAAGAGAATTTAGTTTCCTTTTTCTCTGCGTTTATCTTTCGTTCTCACTCCAGTCCAGTTGTTGGCGGTAATGCACCTTTAAGTTCATTTGCCAACCGCCAATAAACCATAAAAAAAAGAAGAAGAAGAAGAACCAATGGGTGCGTTACCTTAATACATCCATGCACCAAACAGGAACTGAACAGGAAGCAGCAGCAAACGGCTAGAGCCCAAGGGGGTAAGCTTCTCCTCGGACTGCGAACCGCCTATGGCGCCATTTTAATGCTAACAAGCCATCACCTCCCGTTAGCATCCCATTGACTGCCATTCATTTTGGCGCCACTTTGACAGAGAATACCTTTACATCTGAAGCGTTTAAAGACTCAATTTGTCCATTGTTTATTTCTAAAGAAACACGACATGTTGTATAAAAGGCTCCATTACCTTGTACCTCACGTTATGGCTCCGTAGCAGACGTTTTTGTAAAAATAGGCTAACGATTGTGTCATAACCACGCGACTTACTGTCGCATAGTAGAGGAATTACCGTATAGTACAGGAGAAGCGCGCAGGCAGTTTCGTCTCACATTAGCTGTTTAAGTGTAATTACTAATGTTAACTATCATTTTAGTGATCAATAATTAGCCTGTGTCTATGTTATCTTCTTACGTATACCTACGCTCTCCGTCTCTGCAAGATTAGGAATGATTGAGATTTCTCTTGGCACAGCTACCAGAAGACTTCCAACTTTCAGACAGGTTGCTCACGTCACATCTACGTCGTCTCTCTCTGTTGGAGGCTGCGCAGTGACGCTCAGCCATCACCGGAAAAGTGCTTCTAATGGCCTTCACTGGTCTCCGTCCATGGCAATGGGATCTGTTGGTCCATTCTTATATACTGTCTATGCTAGAGCTAGTGTTGTTTGGTTGCTATGGCGCCGCGCTAAACCTAACACCAAAAAGGGAAAGTTGCCGATTTTCAAACCTGATGTAGCGCGTAACACAACGGGAGTTTTACCGGCGGAAAAACGCGGACCTCCAGACAGAACAGAAAATCTGTAAACTTTCCCTCAAGTTACCAGCTAACACTAGCAGTAGCTAGCTAGCTAGCTTGGTTACATTTTTCAAAACGAATCTTGCAATTTGTGACCCTGTAATATCCCCAGTCTTTATATATTATGTCAGTCATTAACATTAGATGTGAGATGGTGTCAGACTTTAGTCTTTTCAAAGTCTTCTAGTGTATGTTAGACATTAGGTGTGTTTGATTTGGGTCACTCAGTGTGCCTGCCGGGTGGGCCATCAGACCTGCAGCTTCTCCACTGCTGCAGCTGGTTTATTCGTTTTCTGTTGTGTGTTTGTTCAGTTTATAAAGTACACAAACATACGACTTTGTTACAGTAACAGTAAATGTAAACTATAATTTGTTTTCGCCCCTGGTTTGCAGCGTAGTGCACTCCCTTCTTCAGTGGTCCAAGATATTTACTCATTTAGATGTATTAATACCACAGATAAATAGTCCTTGTAACAATACTGAAGTAGTATACAGCAAAATGTTCATAAAGTATTAGAAAAAAAAAAAGTAAGCCTAATCACAGTAAAAGTACACACACTACTTTTACAGTAAATGTGTTATTTCAGCCCCTGGTTTGCAGTTTGTGCACTCTTCTCCAGTGATCCAAAATATTTACTCCTATAGATGTTTCAATACGACGGAGTAGAAACGATCCTTCTAACAGTACTTAAGTGGTAACAGCAAAATATACATAAGGAAAAAGTATTCCTTGTATGGGTAGATGAATCTGTAAGAGCCCGGCCTCAATGTGGAGTCCATAGGACCGTGGTTGCAGTGTGGAGAGGTGTAGTCTTGTCTCCATTTAGCGGCCGTGTGTGTGACAAGCCGAGCTTTACAGCTGCCAGGACACATAAGCTGCCCCCGTCACTCACTGGAATAATGAGTTAGTTACTCAACTCAGTTAGAAGTGGCATATCTGTGAGCCAATGAAATCGCTGGTTTATGATCAATACAGGATGTGGATGGTGGCCTATTTCAATAAAAAAATAAATACAATTCAATAAGTTTAATTCGCAACATCAGTCAGAATCAGTGGTTGACATGTTTACACATCTTTTGAGAAAGTACACGTGGATGTCCCAAAGAGTAATACACGGTGAAGTTGCACTTGAGTTCCTGAAATATAAAAAAACAAAAAAACAATTAGTGCATCCTGTTAAACATTTGACATTGATGTACTGGGGCAGACAAGTATTGGGCTTTAAGTTTTTTTTTTTCTTGAGTTTCATGTACGACCTGAAATCTTAAACTTGCCTTGGGTTCACAGTGGAAATCACATTTTTTGTTAGCAGCAATGTTGTCTTTCTTGCATGTTGTACGTCGCAGGTGCAATTGCAGGATGTAGTTAAATGCTGGAACAAATACTGCAATACTCTAAAGTTACAGAAAACAGCAGGACTCATAGGCATGAGGTTTATTGTAAAAAATAATGTATGTCATTGAATATAGAAGAGGATTAGGGCCAATGTCAAAAATCTATTTGAGTTCTGAGATTAAAGTCACAAGTTTAAACTTAAACACATTTGACACTGGCCCTAATCCTCTTCCGTACTAGAATAAGGTTTAACGTTACCTGAATTTTGGCCGATGTTATTTTCAAAATTTTGAAAACACACATGTCTTCTGTGTTGGCTTTGTTGAACTCAACCACAGCAAACCGTGCTGCGTTTAAAACTTCGGTGTCGTTCACCGGGACTTCTTGTGGGACACCAACAATCGGAGATTGTTCAGTTACAAAGCGACCGGTGAAAGCACAAACGAAAACACAAAACCAGACAAACATCATGAACCAACCTAGTTGTTTTTCAGTAGCTATTAGGAGTCCTGTTATCGGTTCTGCGTGGCCTAGTTCCTGTTCCCAGCCGAGTTAATATACTATGTAGAGAAACATACACACACCTGTTTCCTATCTGTTGATGAACACATGAACGTCTGAACTGAAAGGCCCTGAACACCCACACAGGTGTTTTCAGTTAATCTGGCTGATTAGACCTCATCCCAGGACTCTGTGGGTGTTTAGACTGATTGATTGATTATCTTTCTGAATCTCTTGTTAGCTCAGTTACACCTGTTAGGTCAGGACAAATGACCCCTTTATCATTCTTATTGGTCAAAAAGATTCGTGACATAATACATTCCTATCAAAGCTCCAGCTCCTCTAAACCTTGACGCAAAACGTATACAACAATTTGTTTATAATATTTCATATTTTTGATTGTAATTTAAATCAGTGTGTTTAAACGTGTGCTTGAAAGAACATAACCCCCTCACCACATTGTTCACAGAAAACAAGCCACAGCTGGGCAGTACGCTCAGCCATCACCGGAAAAGTGCTTCTGATTGACTTCACTGGTCTCCGTCGAGGTCTATGGCATTGCTGTGTCATAGACTTATGACAGTTACCAGCTAACGCTAGCGGTAGCTAGCTAGCTTGGTTACATTTTTCAAAACGAATCTTGCAATTTGTGACCCTGTAATATCCCCAGTCTTTACATATTATGTCAGTCATTAACATTAGATGTGAGATGGTGTCAGACTTCAGTCTTTTCAAAGTCTTCTAGTGTATGTTTGACATTAGGTGCGTTTGATTTAGGTCACTCAGTGTGCCTGCCGGGTGGGCCATCAGACAGAAAGACCTGCAGCTTCTCTGCTGCAGCTGGTTTATTCATTTTCTTTGGGTGTTTGTTCACTTTATGAAGTACACAAACCTACAACTTTGTTACAGTAACAGTAAATGTCAACTATAATTTCTCCCCTGGTTTGCAGTGTAGTGCACTCCCTTCTTCAGTGGTCCAAGATATTTACTCATTTAGATGTATTAATACCACAGATTAATAGTCCTTGTAACAACACTGAAGTAGTAAACGGCAGAATGTTCATAAAGTATTAAAAAGAGAAAAAAAAAAAGTAAGCCTAATCACAGTAAAAATACACACTACTTTTACAGTAAATGTGTTATTTCAGCCCCTGGTTTGCAGTTTGTGCACTCTTCTCCAGTGATCCAAAATATTTACTCCTATAGATGTTTCAATACCACGGAGTAGAAACGATCCTTCTAACAGTACTTAAGTGGTAACAGCAAAATGTACATAAAAGGAAAAGTATTCCTTGTACGGGTAGATGAATCTGTAAGAACCCAGCCTCAATGTGGAGTCCTTAGGACCGTGGTTGCAGTGTGGAGAGGTGTAGTCTCGTCTCCATTTAGCGGCCGTGTGTGTGACAAGCCGAGCTTTACAGCTGCCAGGACACATAAGCTGCCCCCGTCACTCACTGGAATAATGAGTTAGTTACTCAACTCAGTTAGAAGTGGCATATCTGTGAGCCAATGAAATCTCTGGTTTATGATCATCAATACAGGATGTGGATGGTGGCCCATTTCAATAAAAAAGTAAATACAATTCAATAAGTTTAATTCGCAACGTCAGAATCAGTGGTTGACATGTTTACACATCTTTTGAGAAAGTACACGTGGATGTCCCAAAGAGTAATACACGGTGAAGTTGCACTGAAGTTCCTGAAATAAAAGACAAACAATTAGTGCATCCGGTTAAACATTTGACATTGAAGTACTAGGACAGACAAGTATTGGGCTTTAAGGTGCGTTTGAGTTTCATGAACGACCTGAAATCTTAAACTTGCCTTGGGTTCAGAGTGGAAACCACATGGTCCATTAGCAGCAGTGTTGCCTTTCTTGCTAACAGCAGTGTTGCCCTTCTTGCATGTTGTACGTCCCAGGAGCATTTCCAGGAAGTAGTTAAATCCTGCGACAACCTAAAGTTGCAGGAAACAGCAGGAGTCATAGGCATGAGGTTTATCGTAAAAAAAGGAAGTACGTCATTGAATATGGAAGAGGATTAGGGCAAATGCCAAAAATGTATTGTAGTTCTGAAATTATAGTTTAAAACTGAACCCTGTAAACCATTTGTATCATATTTGCTACGCAAGTTTGAGAAACTTCTATCAAGTTGCTCAATAATTTCCTTAAACACCAGTTATAATAATCTGGTATATAATCTGATCCATGTGTTCTGCCCTCTAGTGGATTATCATCCCACTACAAGCAGTGGAAGGGCTTTTACCTTTTCAAAATGGCTGCTGTCATTAAACCTTCCACACACTTGGCAGGGAACAAGTTGCTAATTTTTATATAGTTACAGTAAGAACATTACTTTTAAAAATCTATTGAAACAATGCATAATTACTTGAAAATGTATTTATGTTAGTTAAATCATGTTAAGTGTGTGTCAAATTTTATACTGCAGGTATTTAAGGTGCTTTATCCCTGAACTTTCAAGTCACATTTTTGTAATACAATCTACATCATGCCTACCACTATACAAACACTATTTTGAGGAAGGAACACACACATTTTGTAAAAAGGTTTAACAAACATCTAAATTCCCAAAAATCAGAAATTTGTTATTTTTTCATGTGTCAGGCTTTACAGGGTTAAATACATTTGACACTGGCCCTAAGCCTCGTCCATACTAGAATAATAAGGTTTAACGTTACCTGAGTTTTGGCCGATGTTATGGCCACAATAGTGTAATCAAACATGTCTTCTGTGTTGGCTTTGTTGAACCCAACCACAGCAAACCGTGCTGCGTTTAAAACTTCGGTGTCGTTCACCGGGACTTCATGGGGGCCACCGACAATCGGAGATTGTTCAGTTACAAAGCGACCGGTGAAAGCACAAACGAAAACACAAAACCAGACAAACATCATGAACCAACCTAGTTGTTTTTCAGTAGCTATTAGGAGTCCTGTTATCGGTTCTGAGTGGCCTAGTTCCTGTTCCCAGCCGAGTTAATATACTATGTAGAGAAACATACACACACCTGTTTCCTATCTGTTGATGAACACATGAACGTCTGAACTGAAAGGCCCTGAACACCCACACAGGTGTTTTCAGTTAATCTGGCTGATTAGACCTCATCCCAGGACTCTGTGGGTGTTTAGACTGATTGATTGATTGATTATCTTTCTGAATCTCTTGTTAGCTCAGTTACACCTGTTAGGTCAGGACAAATGACCCCTTTATCATTCTTATTGGTCAAAAAGATTCGTGACATAATACATTCCTATCAAAGCTCCGGCTCCTCTAAACCTTGCCGCAAAACGTATACAACAATTTGTTTATAATATTTCATTGTAATTTAAATCAGTGTGTTTAAACGTGTGCTTGAAAGAACATAACCCCCTCACCACATTGTTCACAGAAAACAAGCCACAGCTGGGCAGTACGCTCAGCCATCACCGGAAAAGTGCTTCTGATTGACTTCACTGGTCTCCGTCGAAGTCTATGGCATTGCTGTGTCATAGACTTATGACAGTTACCAGCTAACGCTAGCTTACATTTTTCAAAACGAATCTTGCAATTTGTGACCCTGTAATATCCCCAGTCTTTACATATTATGTCAGTCATTGTTAGATGGTGTCAGACTTTAGTCTTTTCAAAGTCTTGTAGTGTATGTTAGACATTAGGTGTGTTTGATTTATGTCACTCAGTGTGCCCGCCGGGTGGGCCATCAGACAGAAAGACCTGCAGCTTCTCCGCTGCTGCAGCTGATTTATTCATTTTCTGTTGTGTGTTTGTTCAGTTTATAAAGTACACAAACATACGACTTTGTTACAGTAACAGTAAATGTAAACTATAATTTGTTTTCGCCCCTGGTTTGCAGCGTAGTGCACTCCCTTCTTCAGTGGTCCAAGATATTTACTCATTTAGATGTATTAATATCAGAGAACTAGTCCTTGTAACAATACTGAAGTAGTAACAGCAACATGTACATAAAGTATTTTTTTTTTTTAGTATTTTTAAGTATGAGTTTTCTTAAGAGTCCTTCTGGAGACTGTGGCTGCAGTGTGGAGAGGTGTAGTCTCGTCTCCATTTAGTGGCCATGTGTCTGACACGAGCACCGCTGTGTCCATTTCTTTCACTTTCTATGATAATATTAGGCACTTCCTGTTAAGTTAGCACCATCTGCTGACTACAACAACGTTTAGAATCACATGAGTTTAATTTTCATGATGTTAGGGACAGTTTCACAATAAATGGATTCACAAAATGTATAAATTAATAAAGTCTAACATTAGAAAGAAATTAAAACAGGTTAAAAAAAAAGAGTAGCCTACATCAAATAATATCATAAAAAAATAATAGTAAATTGGGATAATCCCAGTACATACATTCTTTTTTATCAATGAGCTGCAGGTAGAGCACAAATGTGTGGAAGCCCATTTAGAGTAAAATAAAAATTTCGCCCAGCCACAGGTGCACACTTGAAGTGAAAGTCAGTCTTATGTTAAAATGTATATGCTCATGGTAAATAAAGATTACGATGAGTCGAACTCGCCTACATGGCCGGTGACGTCAAACGCGTCATGACCTACTTGTTGCCATGGTAACTCACAGAGAGCGAAGGGGATCCCCCTCAAACAATCTAGCTAGATTAGCTAAATTGAGCCATGGCTACTTCACAAAAAACCAAAAGCTTTTCTTGGGGAAAAGGAGACTCAGAGGACGAGGAGAGCAACAGAATGACCATGTTTGATGTGCTTCACGGTGAAATAAGAGAGGTTTGTTCTGGACCCTTTTCATGGTGTAGCTAGCTAACCTTACAGTATGGTAAAGTAAGTATGGTAACGTTAGTTAACAGCTATGAGAGTTAATTAAGCTAGTTAAGTAGCTAGCTATAGCTCACGACAGGCCGTGTTCGTGTTCATATCATCCAGATCCAGATGCGAAGCGGAGTGATACCTGTGCAAAGTGATTAGACGTCATAGCCGTTGGTTGTTATATCACGGCTATGAACCAATCAGATTGCTAGATTTGACGTAATACAACTGCCCCACACAAACACAGTCTCCTCCAACAATCATTGAAGTAACGTTAGCCATATTGATCACATTAAATTATTATTTTATGAAATAGCATAACAGTGTCCTTATAAAATAAAATTGAAATAGGTAAATATAGCACGTTTTACATTATTGTTTTACACCATCTATTTCAGTGCTTTGGTAATATAACAGTCAAAATGTTCCAATATGGGTGTTTTTTGAACGCATAAAAGTCTGCTTTCTGTGGCACAACAGTGTTTTACATTCACAGAGACCTCCTAACTCCATATTTTAAGGTCAGTTTTTGTCTACAATTGTAATTGAATTAGTTTTAATAGGAAATGTCCTATATGAGTGTAGTGTACATGAGTGAATATCTAGCAAGTAATGAGTGTAGAGGCTGACACGACACACTCACATAAAGTCTAAGGGTTGGACTTGGATGACATTGAAATTGAATTTTGTTTAGACTAAACCAAATCAGAAAAGTATTATTTTTCCCTCGAAACCCATCCTCATTAGCACACATCAACTATCTTATCATGGGAAGAGACCAGCAAACAGTTTATGACAGCAATACAATTCATCATGTGGATGCTGTGTCCTCTGCCATCCCTATATGTACACTGCTTACTCCTATTGGCCTTCATTACCTGAAATACAAGGCTGTCCTGGCCTGGGATTGGCTCCTGTGTTTACCGTCTACATATATCTGTAATTGCATCAGAGTGCAGCAGGCTTCGTTTTATAGCATCTGGGGAACAATAGGTTTCTAGGGTATAAGCTTTTATAAACACTGCCGGCACGCAACCTGCTAAGGCTTCACTCACTCAGTGCCTCAATTGGACATAGAGAAAGTAAGATGGAGGAAATGAAAGCAGAGGAAAAGAAAGAGGATGAAACTGGGACTAGTTTATTTCATCAGCTTATGGCGCAGAGAAACGATCTGGAAGAAGATATGGTTTGTATTAAATTACAGACAAGAGATGAAACTGAAAGTTTTGTTAAGTTAAATGTTAATTGTTCTGCTATTGAATTCTGAAATCTAAGATATATAAATGCAATATACAATATTTCAAAGAACTGTATATATATATATATATATATATAAATCTATCCTCATCCTTCCTTTATGCATGTATATTATTTTTTAATTCATTTATTTTGTTATTGTTATTATCTTGATTTATATTTTTTCCTTTCCGAGTACTTACTTTTTCAATATTATTTATATTATGGTCACACTTCAATATAATTTATATTATGGTTAATTACTTTTGCTATGTTATTTAATTACATATTATTTAATCTAATTTCACGTCAATTACTTACTTACATTACAATATTTTCGTACTATGGCCACCTCACTTTACTTTACTTTACAATACTTTTTATACAGTGCCACTTTACATTCATTCAGTACTTTTTGCACATTGTTGTTTGCCTGTCTGTTTGGTTGTTTGTTGGTTTGTTTTTATTGTGGAAAAACTGCTGCTGTAACAAGTGAATTTCCCCGTTGTGGGATGAATAGTATAATATAATAAGTATTATCTAATCTAATCTAATCTATGTTCCTACCTGTATGTGTGTAATATGTGACAAAGTGCTCTGCAGGACTTTCTCTGCAGAACACTGCATGCTTTCTAAGACTCTTCTTCATTTTCTCATCTACAGAAGATCGTGCTACAGCGGCTGATAGTGATTGCTCGGCTCCCCCACGATCTTGCTGACAGGACAGAACTGGGAGGTCAGCCAGCAATTACCTTTAGAGCTATAGGACCGAGAGCACAACAGCTCAGTGCAAGATAATAAGGCATCGCTATTCCACTGACAAGATCCCTTTATTCTAATCAATTATCTAACCACCTTATACCAATTTCATCATCTTCTGGGGAAATGAAGGATGATAGTAATTGATTCTACAAATGTATATAGATCTACGCCATTTACTACCGTACAGTAGAATTAAAATCACAAAAATGTGCAACTGTTGCCATCACAGCAGCGAAAGGCTGTCTTCTTTTCCTTGTTTGACTGTTTTTATAGCTTTCACACCTCTTTATGTGAATGAGCGTGCCTTGTCAAAGCTTTTTGTGGTTGCTGTTCAAGGAATTCTTCGCCAAAAAGTCCACAATAAAAGCCCCCGGGAAGGCTGAAACTGTGTGTTGACAACAGAGCTTCCAGGTTGTTAGGCGACTCAGTTTCTCAATTGTCTGCAACAAACTGTCCTGTTGTTTGTTTCCACACAGCTTATTATGAAAAACTCAACTTTCAGCTAAGCAAACAGTATATATGGGATCATATGACGGGCCTGCTGTTAATTTATCCATCCTGTCTGCTGCATATCATTGAAGTAAGTTTGATTGTTCATGTATGATGAATATGTGTGATGTGATATCGTGCTCTTGAAGTTTTCTGTGTGGCTCTCTTCCAGTCATCCAGGGAGGTTCTGGTTTCTGTTCTGAAAGACCTTAAAGACATGCAACAACAGCCAGACGGGTAATAATGTTCTACACCAGAGAATACAGAAAAGTCTAAAAATCCATTACAATCCAAATACATTCAGCCTGTTACTGTTATAAAATGTACATGAAACCATGCACATTATTTTTTACATCCTTTTTTTAGTACCTTGCTGGAAGCTGCCAAGGTTGTGTTCATGGCACATAACCCTCCAAGCAGGCTGTTCCAACAGTGGAACTACAAGGTTTGATTTGTATCGTTACTTCTGGCCTTTGAGGTTGCATTAATATGAGGCAAATACAGATGGGTGACAAATTAAAGTGACTTAGTGTGGTATTGTTCCACCACAAGCCTTCAGAAGCATTCATTAAGTTTCTCCACACATTTATTCAGGTATACCATCTTGTCACCCGTCTGTGTGTTTTCCTTATAAATTATAATCTGGATGCATGAGTATTGTTTGACTGTTTGATGTTGTTGACTGAAGGTGCTCGATGCAGATCACGGGGCGGAGGACTCCGTGACTAAGGGACCTGATGAAGAGGAAGAGAGCACAGAGACTCTGGTTTGCACTGTCCTGTCAGCGCTGCAGAAACTGGGCGAACATCTTAAAATATCTAAGGTGTGTTTACTTTGAGAGGTTTGTAATGCCTCTGGGGATTGATAGATACATTTCAGCAGTTTCTGTTTTATAACCATAACATAAAGGCAGTTTAAGAATAGTATTTTCTCTGAATGTACTCGAAGGCTGTTCCTGGGTCAGGGTTGGATACGTCTCCGGAGCTGATCGTCTCTCAGGAGGTTCTAAACAAACTTTTGGTTCGAGAGGAGCTCATGACTCCGCAACAACACCTCCAGATGTACAACTCACCGTTAAACATCAGCATGGACTTTGGTAAGAGGCGTATGCTCACTCAGAAAGCACTCCAGCTGAGTTATCAAACATCTTATCAAACATGAATCTTAGAAAAAGATTAGTGACTTCATGATGATTGTGTTCATTTCTGCGATGTATCAAGTCATTGGGAAGAAAAAAGCAAAAGGCTGGTAAAGCTACACAAAGTCACACTTTGCTATGTTGTATATTCTCATCGTTCAATAGGACAAGTCATGCGAAGCAGTTGCCTCACTACAGTTTAACACTTTGGAAAAAAGGTCAAAAGGTAAGGAATCTTATTATCAAACCTACATTATGCTTTTTTTGCCAAGCTAGTGTGTTAGGGATGGCGATGATTATAACCAATCCAGTCCTTTTTTCCACTTGCCAAAAAGTGATTGCAGCTACAGGACGTCTCGTTAACACTTAAACAGACTGTTTATATAGCATTCATTCACTAGTGGCCGAGGCCATCGTACAAGGTGCCACCTGCTCATCAGATAAACATTCACACACATTTACACACCGATGGCGCATCATCCATCAGCAATTCGGGGTTCAGTGTCTTTCCCAAGGACACTTCAACATGGGACTGCAGGGCCAGGGATTAAACCACCAACCTTCCGATTGGTAGGCGACCACTCTACCACCTGAGCCACAGCTGCCCCCACCCCAGCCACCACTTCCACATGACATTTTGAATGTGACCAGTGTATGACTGAGAGATTTTAGGGTTGATGTCAGGCAGGATGCTTTGTCATTACAGAGATCTATCTATCTGCACGGCAGGTGCATTTCAGCGCCGTCACTGTCGGACACTTGATATTGTGATTTACTTCCCAATTCACGAATGTAATTGAATGTTTTATGCTTCCGCAGGATGTGTTTGGCCTTCACTGAAGCACCTTGGATGTGACTGAAGGCTTCCTAGCAGATAGAACAGTTTTATACCAACATTTAACAAACTGCAGCACTTCTTTTTTTCTTTTGTTCTTCAATATCTTTCGTTCTTTTGTTCCAAAAGGATTTTATATATAAAATTTGTTTGAGTGAAATAACATTAAACACAATTTCTTAAAAAGCACAGAAAATCCAAGTAATATAAAAACATTTTTAATAGTTTCAACATTCGGATGAGGTTAATTTTATTTCCATCTTACTGTACACTGTGTTCCACTTGGTGACCCGGAGATAGCATGTCCAAGGAAAGGCATTCCCTCTTTACTCCAAACTTTAAAGAGTCCACAGTGTCAGGACAGTTTGACACAAAGAACTTTTAAGTCTAAAAAGTTTCCTTGATCACTCATGTGTTCCCTTTTTATTTTGGCCCCCATTACTTGGAACTTTAACTTAAGCAACAACAAAAAAAAGATGACTGGAGATGTACTTGCAATGGCTGCATGCACCACAGTGTATTCTACAAACTGTACGAGGAAAAACAAACCTGTATGCTTTTGTCTTGTTTGCTGTAGGATTTCAGTGTAAAGTCACAGGAACTTTTCAAGATATTTGAAGTCCTTAAAAAGCGCATTGATTTCCTGACACTGTTCTCTGTTCAGAGTCAGATGTGCTTTTCTTATTTGCTAGATATAAAAAGGGTGAAACGTACTGTATCGATGGAACACAGACGATACATGGTGGAAAAAAGCAGTAAATCATGAATGTTTTAAACAAACCGTTGGCAGAGTCGATGGACAGTTGGACTAAAAAAGGTCGAGGGCAGCACTGAATTCTTCTTCTTTTATAAAGGTCAATCTGTTCACTTATAAAAAATAAATACAAGCACATTTATAGAGGACCAAAGATGAGACATATTTCATAGGCATGGTTAAAAAGCATGCTGCTGAGTTTCACACAGGACAATGTTGAATCAAACACACCCCGACTCCCCGACTCCCCTCCCTCCCTCCCTAAACTTGGTCATAACACTCTTTTTATCAAATACCCCACCACCCTCTTCTACTTGAAACTATGTCCACAACACACACAATCCGCCTTCATCACGAGCGATGAGGTGAACATCGTCTATCACCAATACATTCCACCTATTCATGTAAAAAAAGGCCTTCGTATTTTAGTGCTCAAAGGTCATGCTTGCAAAAGCTGTAATACTGGAAACTGTCTCTGGAATCTCTCTCCCGGCTGTCTCTGCTCGACAGGGCTATTGTTAATAAAGTTGTGTTTGACGAATACTGTATGTACAAGCCTTATTTTAAACCCTTTAGTACAAAACGAAGAGCAGCACATTGTAACACAAAAATCCAGACAAAGACAGGACAGACCATTCACCTCAGCACAGCCAAATTGCAACAATAACTTTTTCTTCTTTTTTTTTTTTTTTAAACTGTTTAGTGGTCAACATAAAGTTTTTTTTTTTATTATTTTTTATAATTATATCATAAATACTGGTGATAGCATTTCATGCTGTGTTGATTTAAACTCAGCTGGAGGATTGGATTGAATAAATCGGTAAGAATTGTAGCAGAGCTGAAACGTTAAGTAGATTAAAGGTGCAGTAGGTAAGCCTTCTAAAACTAACTTTCTGTCATATCTGCTGAAACTGACCCCATGTTCCAGTAGAACTACATGAAGCAGGTCATTAAAAATAAAAATCCAGCTCCTCTGGCTCCACCTACAGCCTGTAGAGTGACTTGCAAAAATCCACCGCTCCCTGTTCAGATGCACCAATCAGGGCCAGTGGGGGTGTCTAACTGTTCAGATGCACCAATCAGGGCCGGGGGGGGGGGTGTCTAACTGCGTGTCAATCACTGCTCATGCACACGCATTCATTCTCCCTTGTGGGGGGAGGGGCTTAGGAGACCGTTTTGGGCTTTAACAGAAAGGGGGGGGAGGGACTGAGAAGTTGTGGATGTTAAAAATGTTTTGCTAAGTCCTGGATCTTCACAATCCGACCTACAGCACCTTTAAAAGGAAACTATTTTGATTATTGATTTATTCTTCATGTAATTGTTGAAGAAGAAATTACATTTATGTGGGCTATAGACCAGGCGATTAAGAAAATAATCCGCTGATTAATTATGAAAATAATTAAAAAGTCGCAGCCCTAAATTGTAGAAAATGTCCAAATTGTGCTGTAGTAGTTTCTCTGCTTTTTTGCATGTTCTAATTTTAACCTTTTATGCTTTGTTGAGGAATTTTATGTACAAATGTACCGGTATGTGTCGCTTAACTGATTCCAAACATGTAATTATAATGGCTTTAACTGACCCCACACAAAAGGGACACAAGGTACACTTCTTATTTTTGGAAACATTGGAACAAATGTCTCTGTGTTATAATCACTTTGCTCTTATGAACTTCAATGTATAGAACTTGTTTGTCTCGTTTGGGTTGTTGTGATAGATATATATACTGATATGGACCTGTGTGTCTGAAATAAAGTTGAATTACATTCTTTACATGACTCTTCACATGACTGTGTAGAGTCATGTTGTGGAACCGAGGAGATTCGTTATCTGCTGTCAAACAGTCAAACTAAAAGACAGCGATGCAGCAGTTTCCTTTGCAGAGTCTCTTTTAACCTCTTGAACCCTGCTGGGTCTTGTGATTGATCCATCGTTACAGCTACAGGTCGTGTGGACAGACATTGTGCAAAACCACAAAACAAAAGTATTTGGAAAATGTATAGAACGGGGCGCCTGTGTAGCTTACCTCGTAGAACGCGCACCCACATAAAGAGGCTTAGTCCTCAACACAGCGGCCGCGGGTTCGACTCCGTCCTGCGGCTCTTTGCTGCATGTCATTCCCCCCCTCCCTCTCCCCTTTCATGTCTTCAGCTGTCCTGTCAGAAATAAAGGCCTAAAATGCCCAAACAAATAATCTTAAAAAAAACAAACTATAAAGAATTATAAAATGATGCACAGGACATCTGGAATTTTCCATTAAATGTGACGTAGCTGCGATGATGTGTTGAACAAGCATATACATAATAAAAGAAAATGCAATATTACTAAACATGGACATTTTTTCTAACTGTAAAGCTAAATTCAGGGTTCAAGAGGTTATTCTTAGTCTGCAACACAAGCACTATTAGCGGTTTCTCTTATAAAATCTACAAAATAGATTTAACCTTGAGCCTACAGTACTTCAGTAAATATTTTTACTGTACGAAGTCTACTTGATATTATTTTGTGTGAATGTGGCAATATTGTGCTAGAACCAGCAACATTATAATATTATATGTACGGTATAATGTTATAATGTTCATCGTCATTTATATTTCTCAATACAGCATATTCATATATCTATATCTATATATATATATTTAAATTTCTCCCCTGTCACTATATACACAACATGTATGTGCAGAAGCTCCAGTATTTACAAAAGTCCTGTGAATAATATTATCGCACTTTAAAGAAAGAGGACGCCAGAGCAGCACAGTGACTTTGAGGCCATGCGTCGCGGATGTTCTCAGGACGAAATGGAAAGTCTTTCAAATCTGGATAGGTCACAATAAAACCCACCGCAAGGCAAATAACAAACTGCTGCTGTCGTATGCAAACCTTGTTACTCCAGTTTTATTGATTTTCAAGTTTTCTCTTAAACCTCCCGATTCCTGAAAAGGTTTTGATGCGACAGCAGGAAAATTCTGGTCCCGTGTTTGAATGCATGTTTCTTTTTTCTTTTCTTTTTTTAGATGAGATTCATGTGTAGTGGAAACAATCACAACTCTTCAGTAAAAAGTATTCAGAAATATATCTGTATAAATACTCTCATCAAAATAAACACATATACACATATCTTTGCACTTGCCTCTGGTTCACTTATATAGACCAAAAATATCAGCATCATCACACAGGGTTCCTATGAACTGCAATGGAGAGGTGGATGAAACTGAAACTGCACTGTCAGAAAGAAAAGTGTGCTTGTTTTTGCAACTGAGGCTGCAGATTTTTTTTGTTGTTGACAAAAATAGCACCTTTGTTTCTGGGACTGGGACTGTTTTCAGTTCTTTGTTATGATATGACAGGATGTCATTATACCTCAGGGCAGGAGGACTACTTCTTGTGCCTGCATGCTCTCGCTCAGCTGAACAACGCCTTGCCAGGGATGACTCTCCAGATGTTTCTAACACGCCGTCCCATGTGGAGCCTGAAGTGTGCCAACAGAGTAATTATGGTTTTGAGTTTTAATTTCACCTGTTTAACTGTTTTGGTTTCAAGTGTTCTGCTTCACTCTTGTAGTCGTTTTCGGCTGCAGCAGGCTGCTGTTTTCAGTGAAATACTACGCTGTACACTACCTGCTCAGCAGCAAACAGCAGGCAGACACTGTTGAACATAGAGGAGCATTTAGCAGCTAAAGAGACAGATGTTTCCCTCAGGAGTTGGCTGAGCCAACAATCAGAGCTAAAGAAGAGAGATACCTCCAAATGAAGGAAGATGTTGCTTCATGTCTGCTGCATGTGTACATTGCTAACACGTTCATCAACTTTAAAAGGCAATAATATGTCAGTGTTGTGTTAACAGCTTGGTTCACTTGTTTACCAAGCTCCTTATTTCTCTCCTATTCAAATTAATTCTAAAAAGGCTCTTTTTATTATTTTACGTTTCGTTATTCAAGTTTTGTCTTTCTATTCTATCATATTCCATCTCACATTTCGTTTGTTTCTTGCTTCAACATTTGCAATTTCCATTTTGTGATCACTAAAGCATGATTGACGGTCCTGTGGAGGCTCCACGCAGAGCTGTCGCCGTAGCCTACGTGCAGTAAGTGGCCTGAAGTTTATACTTGTGCGTTGGTGTGTGCGTCGAGCCGGCATGTGTGTGTGTGTGTGTGTGTGTGTGTGTGTGTGTGTGTGTGTCTGTGTGTGTGTGTGGTGGGGGGGGGGAAGTGTGGTAGAGCGAGTGAGAAGTGAGAGAGTGATTTTATAGTTTATGTTAACGATCTTTTCAAGAGAATAGCAGGGCTAACTGTGTGTGTGTGTGTGTGTGTGTGTGTGTGTGTGTGTGTGTGTGTGTGTGAGGGGGAGGAGTGTGTGGTAGAGCGAGTGAGAGAGTGACGGTGATTAGCTTCTGAGGCCTCTAGAGTCCTAGTGAGAGAAACAAAGTGTCTCCTCTGTTCTTTCTGACCACGGTGGGAAATCTGGAGCAGGAAAAGTTAACTCTCTCCTTGATTTCATGTTGTTTATGGAGAAGTAGAACCAGGAAATGAGTCGGGGGAAATGCAACGCTACCAAGCCACGGCCGAGCGACGTGTAGTTACATTTTTCAAGAGGTGCACGTCAGGCTACGGCGTAGGGTCGGTGGATCCACGTACCTACGTACGTAGCCAGGGCGAAGATGTGGCTCTATTTAATTGTCACGTAAGCAGTACTGTATGACATCTTAACATTAAAGGTATCCTTTGGAGTTCTGACCACTAGCAGCGCTATGGAGCAATGTTATTCCGAGTGGGTGATGCAATTTCGGTGGGACAAAAGTTACATCCTGCTGCCGATTCCCGTGCTATTCTGCTGATCCACAGTTGGTGGTAGTAATGTGCAAGGAAGCATAGCAACGAGCCCTCAAAAGCAGAGAAGTAAAAGACTGCAAGCTACCAAACTCGGATGTAAACAATGCACAATTAAAAAGTTTTTTTTTGTTTTTTTTGGAATTTGGCTTTGTTTTATGGGGAAGAAAATGCATTCAAGATATTTTTTTGTGTTTCAAGAGAAACACTGATTGTAAACATAACTTATAACTCCACAGGGCACATTTAAAGAAAGTTCAACCTTCAGAGCAGCAGCAGGAGCTCTGATTGGCCACACTCCTGCCAATACAAAACAGCTGGACAATTATTAATAATTATTAATGTGAGCATATGTTCTGTTAGCACACTCCAGGCATCAATGTCTCTCTGCGGATTCAGCTCCACGTGAAGTATCCCACGTAAACTTGTGAGCTTGCTGCCAAAATAATGATGTGTAATCACATGGAGTTGTACCTTTCATAAACTATGTATCTCATACGTTCAATAGCTCCCTGACAGCATCTACTCAATTCTATCTGGAGGAAACTGTCTTTATAGCTCTCCTGTAGATACAAAATCTGATTTGATTTAAAATGTTAATTGTATCATATATTCTGAAAATGTACAATATAAACAATAAATATTCAGTGATTCATATCCTGATTGTGTGATTGAGCTCTTTGCAACCTGGGAGTTATTTTCCTAAATCTCTAAAAACATGCATTCCTGTTTATGCTCCACGACGCCAACAGTGCAACATCATAAAGTACAATTACCAAACACACACACACACACACACACTTTCCAAAACGACATACTGGCACACTCACAGTGAACGCTCAGGTGGGACAGAAATTCGGGGGGTTGCCACCACATGCCACAGCGAGGCATTTCAACTGATACCCCTGAGGAATGAAGGATGATGGGAGATAAACAGAAAGAGAACGTGTTGGCAGGACAGATGTACAGTACTGTGTTGTTCTTCCTTCTTAAAATGAACTCACGAGAAGCAGCGGCAGCAGCAAAGAGCACTCGTTCCTCCCAGCAGCCTGTTTCCAGTCTCGTGTGCGAAGTTAAAGGCAATATTGCAAGTGAATCAAAATAAGGCAGAAAGAAACATAAAACATTAAATAAAACAGCCAACATTAAAATGTCAAATTGTGTGTCCGATCAAAAGTCCCCTGACAATATTGTCGCTAACGCCTCATGAGATCAGGATTTCTTTTAGGTGCGTATTTTTTGTTATTTTCTAAATGTTTTTACCAGTCGAGCCCTCTGGATCGAGTACAGGTGAGGTGTGAGGATGAGATCCAGAGTGAGGCTGAAGAAATCCAGCTGGAGAGGTGAAAGGTCAACGACTGAGTGTGTGGAGTTTTTCTGTTGTTGTTGAGCGAGACGGTGCAGCAGTAGCGTTGGGTTTCATTTAATCAGCTGATGGGTGGGGGAGGGAGGAAGGAGACTCAGTGGCGTCATAGCACTGTGCTCTCGGACTCTTCCTCCGACTCCGCTCTGTTGTTGGACGACTCAAACCGTGCCACTGAGTTCCTGAAGGGGGAGATGTGGGGCAAGTCAAAAATACAGTCCAGGTCCACGTCAATGATGGGGATGTCCAAGTTGCAGAGAGAATCTGGCAGAGCAGAAACACACAGACAGACGTGAGTGAAAGAAGATAATAATAATACTGTTCATTTGAGAAAGAAATAGAGGTTGTAGAGTGAAACAGATCATTCCAGATGTGGATTCATCGATGCTGGATGATGTTACAAACAGCAGGTAGGTCATAATTAGTTCAAACCATTCATTACAGTATGATAAATAAAAAAGAATGCATGATAGGGGTGCATGATATACAACGTTCAAAGTACGCAACGGGAGTGTCGGCATACGTACATTTTGGCCATGCACTGCTTTTAATCACAATTTAAGATGCCCTTTTATTCTCTGGCTTTTAATTGTGTTTAACCTTTCTTTTCTTTTTTCTGTTTTTATCTGATTTCATGGGTTTTAATTTGTGTTTCAATTTGTTTCTATTTAAATCTTATATTTCCTCCACAATATATATATATATGTGTGTGTGTTTTATGCTTGTACACACATGTTTTTGTCTTTGTGAAGCACTTTGGTGCAAAACTTGTTTGCTTTTAAAGTGCTATTTAATGAAATAAACTTATTATAAGTAAATTATAAGTTCACGTCATTCCTACTTAAATGTGGCCGATACTAGCCACTTGTGAGAGCATGGTGTTAAGACTGTGTTACAAATACTTGTTTTCACTCGAAGAAATACTGCGTCAATGATCTACCAGCAGCAGAAAACCAAAACATTTAGTATTTAGAGATTTTGTATTTCCATAAAGTTAGTGGCAGATTTAAAAAAATAAATACTAATTGGTTCTGCAGAGGCTGAAGTACCCTGACGTTTAGCCCCTATAGCATGTGTCAGGCTTCAAAAACCCTAGATCCTACAATTCCCATAATACAACTGAGTCATTTATTAATTTATTGAGTCTTTCCCTGGTCTCATCTTTCACCCCGAGTTAATAATGCAGATTTTTAAATTTTTCAATCTTAAATCAATTTCTTCAGACATAAAAAAAAGCTCCCAGAGAACGAATAGAATAATTATTAACTGTTTTCAAAGGTTGAGTGATTAATAAACTAGGCTAATCTTTATGTGTGAAATCTGTGGAGTGCCCCTTTAATGATGAAGTGGCGACTAAATTACAAATATCTATCATCATCATCAGTATTGCTGCATCCTTATTGGATGCAAGAAATCATTAAATCAATAATAAATAAATAGCATTATCAATATGGTGCATCCCTACTGCTCATACGTGATCGATGACTAATTAATCCAGTAAACACGGTCAAAACCCAAAACCACGAGATCAATGTAGTTAGTTATACTCATGTATAAACTAATACTGTATATTGATACTCAGTTTGATGCAAATCAAACAACATCCACAGTGTGACATGTGTGATGAACAACTGCACAGACAGGAAGTGTGCTGGGAACAGCAGTGGTCGGTGAGGCACAACACTGTGGAGTGGAGCATGAGTGTGTGTGTGTGTGTGTGTGTGTGTGGTGGGGGGGGGGCCAGCTGGAGCAGGGCATTATGGGTGGGAATCCTAAGGGCAGAGAATGTTGGAGCAGGGTACCCCCAGGATTCTACAAGTTAAATGTAAGACTTTTAAAAGACCTTTAATTAGCCTGACATCGTCATACTCAGATTCTAGTCAGAATGTGAACTTCCCGACCTCGAATGTTGTGGGCGGGGCTAAGTTCGGCTGGCAACCAGGCTAACCTTTAATACCACCGAGGATAAAATGTAACGCCAACTTCACGGCCATATAATGGAAAATCAGTGTGAAAAAAATATTTATTTAACAAGTAACGTTACCTTAATTGAACAAAACATTTTATTATAATACTCACATTCATACTTAATAGACAATAGCTTTGTGAAGCGTGTTTGTACTCATAAAATGAATAATATTGGTCGCATTAAGAACTCTTGTTGCTATGAAACTAAAAATACAAAACAAAAACAATAATAAAAAATGAAACTAGTGCAGTAGGAGTTGTTACAACTAGTTCCACCTGGGCAAGATGCGATATGTAATATAATGTAATCTTATATAATATCCCAGATGCTTCAGTGATGGTTTTATCCCGAAAAATATTTATTTATGGCGTTACTGTATTAATTTAATCCTATGAAAGGAAAATATTTTTTTTTAGACTATTGTTAATTAAATGTAATACTTTTAAGGCCTTATTGTTTGGAATATAAAATGTAAGAACCCGCAGGTACCCTGTTGGAGGTTTTTGGTGTCCGCCCCGGTCTGTTTAAGCCATGCATCGCATCAGTCTCAGCCACCATGCAAAGGCCAAAAAAACGGGTTAAAGCTGGACTGAACACAGCCACTCTGTATAATGAGAAGTCGGCACGTAAGGAGAGGCTCTAGGGTGAGGCTGCAGTAGAGCGGCGAATCAGATAGAAATCTGATCCAAAGTCTGCGTCTACTGGCAACCTCACCCGACTGTGAGCTGGCTCCATGTTCGGCTGAGATGGCAGAGGGATTGGAGGGGTGGGGGGTGAGGCTTTAGCACAGGAACTCCTGCTTACCCTAAAAGTCCCTCTCACACACTGAATCACACTGAACCTCTCGGCTCATACCGCTGTAAGTGAGACAATAAGAGCAGTCGACAGAAGCGGAAAATTAGACGAACACATACTTAGAAACAAGTACTGACGTTGAGGTACATAAAAAGAAAAAGAGAATATTCAGTTCAGAAATAGCCAACACAAAATGAACATGTTTTAGTGCAGATTTATGTTTGTGTAACTCCATTCAACCTGATACAGAATAACATCCTGTAAATGACCAGCAGTGGTGTATAAAGTACAGCATTTTGTTACCTTGGCATGCAATTATTCATACACTGCTGGGTGGAACATCAATCTTCAAATTAACCGGTAATTAATGGGCTCTGATAAATGCAGTGGTAAAGCTAAAGTAAAAGTACAAAGATAAAAGCTATACTTAAATTAACAGCCGAGTCAAGGTGTGCATGTGTAGTGATGTGTTGTAATCTGTTTTATACACCTTACCTGTGGACATGCTTTCCCCAGGAGACAAACCGTCCAGGAGGCCTGTGGAATGGTCCAGAGGCTGGGGGCTGGTGCCCGGCGTGCTGGGGGGCTGAGGAGGAGGTAAGCTGGGCCTCTGTCGAGGTGGCTTCGGGGTCGGCCGAGTCTTGGTGAGAGTCCCGGCCAGCGAGGGTGGAGAGGAGAGACACGGGGTGGTGGCCATCTGGATCTGTCCCGGGGAGCCGATGGTGGCGTATCCCTGCGGGTAGCTGAAGCTGTACGGGGAGGGTGTGCTGGGAGGGGTGGGCGACAGGCTGACTGGAGACGGCTGACCTGTCGACTGGTCAGACATGGCTCCTGACTGGCAGTACGGGGCTTTAGGTGGGATCGGGGCCAGCTTCTTAGCTGCAGAGAGACAACTCGATTCAGTTTATTTAAGAAGGGGACAGTGCACATTATTAAGACGCATTATGATACATGGGTTAAAAATGCGAGAATTAGCCAAAAGGCTATTTTTCATCTGTGGTTCCCTGGCATCAATGTTAAAAAGGCTTTTAAAAATACACATAAACAAGAAAGAGCATTACCAACAAAATAGTCTCGCATTGCCAGACCTTCCTCCACAGCGCTGTGGAGGAGGGTCTGGCTAGTCCATACAACATTCCTGGATGGGATTCTTTAAACCAATCACAATTGTCTTGGGCGCCGCAAAATAGCCTCGGGAAGGAACTTGTTTTGGTGGAACGTGTACGTTCAAAAGTAGTTTTAGTCGTGCAACAGAAAACTCCGATTGGACAGATAGTCTAGCTAGCTGTCTGGATTTACCCTGCAGAGATCTGAGGAGCAGTTAACCATAGTCCTCAGAAATCCACCGGAGGTTAGGACGCCAACACAAAGAGCGTTTTGAGGGATGGGGGAAATCATTTTTTTATTTATCTATTTATTTATTGTTTTCTTCGTTCAAATTTATTTTGTATTTTTGAATGTACATATGTAAATATATTCATTTAATTTATAGGCGATCAACTTGTAACCTCAGCCTATTTAATTTTTTGTAAATACCAATAAGAAATTATCACAAGACATAAAATATTGAGATACATTAGATAAATATTACAAAACTGCAGTGATATTTTACACCTGTTGTGCAAGATGGAGCAGAGTCACTGCAGGAGAACAGCGGGGAGCAAGAAGACTCTCTCTCTCTCTCTCTCTCTCTCTCTCTCTCTCTCTCTCTCTCTCTCACAGGCTGCACAAGGAATACATTAAAAACCTTATTTTAGGAGATACATGACTCTGTGTCTCTGGCTTAATTAAAGAGATACTCAAAGTATTTATTGTACTACTAGTTAAGTTGGGAGGCTTGCAAGAGACAGAAAACAATACTTGTGAAGTATAAAGTCTACATGTGCTACATTGTGGGGTTAAAGAACACAACAGGAGGACGTCACAAAAATAGGTCATTTGACACCCCCACCGCTGCACAACCCTGCGGTGTTCTGGTCTGAATGGGCCCTAATGCCTGGGCAGCCTCATTACCTCTCCTCAGTGTGAGTGGGCTGTGATCAGACTGTCCACTAGAGGTCATCGTCCCCTGGAGTCCCTTCTGTCCGATCACTGGAGACAGCTCCTTGTTCTTTAGAGTACTGAGGACACAGTGAAGGAGAAGAAAAACACACAGGAATTACAACCTGCCTCATGCATCTCTCTTCCCTTTAATAACATGGTCCGTCCTGTGTCCATAAATCTCTGGCATATAAAGAAAAAATATGAGAGCACCCATAGTTCAATGTCAAACTGCCTGAGTGAACACTGTTGCAGGCAAAGATGTAGTCTATACAGCGGCGCAGCAGAAGCACTTCAAAAATCCCAAATAAACCCTGATGGCTTAATGGATTTTTCTTACTTTTACAGCGCAGTGCAGCCAGAATGCCAATGGGAAGATGGCCTGAAGGTCAAAACATAACCAGTTTATACTCTGACTGACTCTCAGCAGATGAGGCATGAATGGATGATTGAAGTTGCCGGGATTTTAAGACGGAGTGGAGCAATGCAAATAAGCATCTTTGGGCTCGATATCAAATATAATAATGTCATTAAAGGTTAACTCAATTTTTTTTTCCAACCGAGATTTTTTCCCCATCTTTGCGTGTATAAAGGCAGCTACACACCGGGCCGATAATCGGCCGTTGGACAGTCTGGCGAGGTCAGTGACTCGAGTCTGTTCGGTGTGTTCCGTGCCGTCGTCCGTTGGAGGAGCCGTCGGCCTTCATTTTGGCCGACCTGACATGCTCAGTCGGAGACAGGGCAGTCGGGACTCACCTGGAAATGGCAAACGGGATGAGCGTGACTAAGCCTCTCAAAATCTGACGGAAATCTTTTAAACGGACTTTGTTGATCTGAAATGAAGACAGATTCAGCAACTGCACGGCCTGTTTCTCGCTTAAAATGTTTTCAATTTTAGTCCAATATGAGATCGTATTCTGAATGAGTCGCCATTAATGGCCAGTTGAAAAATCAAAAATCGGAAGCAGCGGCCAGACCCACGTGATGCGTTCGTCCAATCAGCTGCCGGTTTTCAGTTTTTGGTCGACAATACAGATTAGCGCCGTCTTCAGTGTGTTCCGAGTATTCTTTTGACCAACTCGGGGAGACTGATCAGTCCAACTGGCTTTTCTGCCGACGGTCGGCTGGCTGGTTGGTCTGTAAAGGCCTTAAGTGGCTGATGGGAACAACAATTGTTGAAATTGGCCTAGCATTAAGCAAGACAAGCTAGAATGTAACGTTAATGGGCAATTGCGCACCTTTAATTTACGTCCACTAAAAGTGCTGTTTTTCCACCGACATGCTCAGATTATTATTCTAAGTGTCTGACAACATTATGAAAATGATCCCTACAGAGATAGACCTTTTTGTTAAAGAGTAAGATCCTTTTTGTTTAAACTAAACAACAGCCACGAAATCGCTATCGCCAAACTCACCATACTCCATTTAACACACTTCATTCAAAGTCGACTGAAACAAAATAAAAATATTAAAAGCTGTCTTGGCTCGTTTCACTGTTCCAACAACTGGTTTTGGTTGAAATAAAACCTTAGTTCAACCATTTACAAAAATATGCTGGCTCTATACATGCTAAAAGTATTTATTTGTGTTTATTTAAATAGAGTATGGTGGGTTTGGTGATGGTGATTTCAGAGCTGTTTCATGTTAAACAAAAAAGATTTTACTCTTTAACAAAAATGTATATCTCTGTAGGGAAATATTTCCATAATGTTGTCAGACACTTATTAATAGACACAATAATCTGAGCCTCTCAGTGGCAAAAACAGCCCTTTTAGTGTAGTAGTTTGCCAGTTACAGTGTTTGTGCTCAATACTGGACCAATTTTTAAGATTTTTGTTCAGTTACTTACACACAAATGCTCGGGAAAATATGGTCCCAAAAATTACCCTTCAACTGATTTCTGTGTTTTTTGTGTCGTTTCTGTTCATTTTTAAGCTTCTGATCTTGCAGTGTACCACTCAGGGCTAACTGGGCCCACTGGTATGACTCATTACCGCCCACTTTTATAATGGTATGCACTGAAAGCTTTGAATTTCCTTTGTTGCCTGGCAACCACTTCCTGAATATCCTGGCAACATGGAAAGTTATGGATTGCATTCATGGCAATTATATTAAAAATATGGATCTGATAATGGAGTTCCTTAAGAGCACTGATTCCGAGAGAGACGGATGCACAACCAAGGTTATTAAAATTTTTTTTTTTTAAATAAAGAATAGGGAGGCGCTGTTGGGAGTATCTTAATCTCACCCCTCCCCTTTTCGCCTCACATTAGCCCTCTCTCGTCTCTTCATTTGTGTGTGAGTTGTGTTGGAAGTACGAGCGAGTTGAGCAGGGTTCTGTATTTACCTAGTCAGCTTGGCTCCTCTCTCCCGGCTACAGGCACAGGCTGCCCATGGAGGGGGAGCAGATAGGGGGGTGTTGGGGGGTTTGGGGGAGCCCAGGAACAGATCGTGACGAGTAAGAACGAGCGGGGGTTTGATGTAAAGGGTGGAGCCATTCGTTTCGGACGGGGCGGCATGCGAAGCATCGGACAGGGAGGCCTGTTTGGGCAGGTGCAAGGAATTTGGTTTGGGGTTGGAGTTGACGTCAAGCTGCTGAGGGGACGGGCAGAGGGAGTGTGGGAGTGGGGGTGGGCTGTAGCCACAGCGGCGGGAGGGAGGTGACGGGCCGGGAGGCACGGATTCGGGATTGGGAGCGACTGGACGCATACCCGGAGGTGCTCGGGTGTAGAAATGGTGGTGAGGGAGCGAGTAGGAAGAGCAAGAGGAGGAGGAGGAGGAAGATGAGGAAGAGGGGTAAGGGGGAGGCGGCCTCTCCTCCTCAGGGGAGGGGTAGGCGTAACCGGAGTCCGACCAATTGGAGGATGCATCATCCGAGCTGCAATGATAAACATATCAATGTTTCACGGGGAATTGAGCTGGTCTCCAGAAGCTGAAATGCTGTTAAAGTGGAGGAATTTGTTAGTATCTAGAGGTTAAGAGCAGGGATTATTGATTTGTAAGTTTAAGTTTGGGAGGAAGTCAGGTGGATATCAATTATTGTGTCAGAAGGGAGAAGGGCTCCAAGAAAGGTTCGAGGGAACAGCTCAGAGGAAATAAAGAGTAGGTGCTCCATGGTTTTCAAATCACAGAAATGAAATAAAACAGAAAAGTCAATCACCTCATCCATTGCAGGGCCTTGCGACAATGGACTGTTATGCTTTTAATGATGCTTGGACTAATGACAAAAACAAAACAGATACATAATTCATGGACATGCAGCAATGAACTACTGAACTATGGATCAACTTTTCTGAACTTTTTCCAGGCCTATGTAACAACCCAGCCTAAAGATGTACAGAAACACAACTCAGGCAGAAAATATATTCTCCACACATGGCTAATACAAATTCAAGGATGAAAAAAATAACCAAAGAAAGAAAAATTCAAATCACAAAGTTTGACACGACATGCTTCATCAGAGGTGAGACACCGGGGTTCACACGGAGGTGACGATGAGCATTTCTTGAGGAACAAAAAAAACAAGAACACACAAGAAAACATGGAGCAGACAGCGCTGTTTGGGTGTCAGTTGCAGGGCGCAGCAGCACACGCGGCGGGGAGGGAGCAGCAGCAGGTGGGAGGTGTGTGAGGTGGTGGGAGGGGGGCGGATGTGAAACAGGAAGGGGGCACGACAGCCTTACCTGGCTCGGTCGCTGTTAGTGGGAGGAGGGGTGGGGGAGGGGGAGGCAGAGAAATCCCCAGGCTGCTCGGGGATGAGAGCGTCAGTGGGCGGGACAGGGGGATGCACGCTCGGTGGCGTGGAAGAGCTTTTACGCGTAGAAGACGAGCCCCTGCGTGACACCCAAGTAGTGTCCATCACCCTGACACCCATGCTGCAGTGGGACAAAGATGCACAGCCAATCAAACCAAGGGAGTGTGTGTGTGTGTGTGTGTGTGTGTGTGTGTGTGTGTGTGTGTGTGTGTGTGTGGTTCAGGGGGGGTCCACACCCTAAACAGATCGTCAGGGCTGCTAGAAAAGGATAAGCTTCCCTGTCCATCATCTGTAGGCCTATTGACAAAGACCTGACCCTAGATCAGCTTCACTCTACTCCACCCACACAGCCTTGCGTGGGTGTACTTACGATCCTGAGCATGCAGCAACAGAGAACAACATTTTATCTACACAATGTCTCGCTTCAATGTATAATTCCCTTTTTTTTTATGACAGATTCTCCTGCAGGATGACGATGTATGTACTGTATGTATGAGGGAGGTGAGATGGTAAATCTTCTGATAACTGCAACACAAGAGCAGTTTGGATGAAATAAACACGAAGAAGATGAAGACGTTATGTTCTCTTTGTTATTCAAAACAAATATTAAAGGAGTAGTTTGACACTTGAAATGCATTTATTTTCTTTCTTGTTTAGATGAGAAGATTGCAACCACTCTAATGTCTGTCCATTCAAAATAAAGCTGCAGCCAGTTAGCTTAGCTTAGCATAAAGACCAAAAAAAAAACAGGGGGAAACTGCTAGCCTAACTAAAATCCGCCAACCAGCACTTCTAAAGCGCAATAATTAAGTTAGATAGATTAACACAGATAGATTATAAATAATAACCTCTTTTTTTTCCCCGGTACGGGTTGTCCATTGGTTTGTTGGTTTGTTTATTTGTCTGTCAGCAGGATTTGCATTAATGTGGTGTGGGAAGAAAATGAAAGAAAATGTATACTGTATCAACATTGTGAGATAGGGCACGTCTTATCTGCTCTATACTCCTGTCTCGTTTGTTCAATCTGTACAAAAATTGACATGTAAAAACTACAAGCTGTGGTCTTCAGCTGTGGCTGAACGTTATATTATAAAACAGATTAGATATTTGCTAAAATGCATGTGCGAGGTGATCACATGCAGCAGAAGTCCACCTTCACAACCCAGTACATTCCCACTTCTGGAAGTTAAAAGACAAAATAAGTCGGAGCACTTCCAGAGCAAAAGATAGATTTATTATTTATGCTGCAGAAGTATAACTGGATATTACTCAACGCTGCAGTGGTTTGAAATATTTGTAGGCAACAAAGTAGAATACATGTAAAACTCAAATGTTTAAAGGCATTGAACAAAATACATTTTGAAGAATGACAGGGAGCCTTCCTGTCACGGTCATGTTCTGTGGCCAGGGGCCTTCATGACTTTCTGCTTATGTAACTTTATTTTAGATATATGATGGTATTTGTTTCTTTTTCTATTAATCTTATTGTGAGTTTTCTGTGCTTGTCTGCACCTTGTGTCCCTGTAGCCCTGCCCTGCATGTCTACCATGTCTTTGTGTTATCAGTCCTCGTTGTCCACTGTCCAATGTCCACTGTCGTGTCATTTAGTTTCCTGTTTTAGTTTATTAAACCTTAAAATCTTCCTGCTGCCTCCTTGTCTCCAATCTGCATTTCGGGTCCTAGCCTACTAATGCACAAACCCTGACAATTCCGTCCTAATTAGTGAGCTTTAGAGGTGCTGATTTTTGGAGAGAGCCGGGCTAGCAGTTTTCCCCATGCTTCCAGTCTTAATGCTAAGCTAATCTACTTGGCTGCAGCTTCAGATTTAAACATTAGCAGAAAGTGAATAAGCTTCCCCCCAATGTCAAACTTTAACTTACTTATCAGTGTAGTTGGCTGAGACTAAAACAACAAGAGGCTGTTGTACTCACAGGCTGAACAAGTTTATCCAGCCCCAGATGCGAAAGATGCTACTTATGTAAACACAGAAAGAAAGGCCTGCTTTGTCCATGTCACCCCTCTCTGTTGGAGACATTGAACTATAGGAGTCCAAGTGTGCCACTTCAGGCAGACCTGACTGGAGCATTAAACACACACACAACAAATGGCCGACACTTCCGGTCAACGTGCAGCTGAGACAAAGAGAATGAATGAATAGACCGATGAGAGGATGACTCAGGAGGGAAAAGGATCTATACTGTACCTTTGTATCTTCCTAATGCTGCGTAGTTAAAAACAGAGACAAGCACAATGAGGACAGGGAGTAAGGATCACGGAGGAGAGAAGGAGTCTCCCCGGGCTCATTAACAGCACTGTTATCAAAGCAGCAGAGGAACTTTGGCAGGAGGAACTTTTTAAGACCAGAGCGTTAGATGGAGGAGCAAATTTGGGAGGCTGGCCTGACAGGGGGGTTGCAAGGGATAAGAGTCACGCTGAGTGTAATGAGGAGAGCGATTTGAGAGGAGAAATGTGCTTTAACCACGCCAAAAACCCAGAGAGAAAATTATCGTTCCATTTAATGTGCTAATTAGGTCAAAGTTTCCCTAAAGTATACAAGAAAATCCTCCAAATATTAAAGACAAATGTGAGAGGTTTCTCACCACTGCAGTGTTGTTAGTTAGTCTTAGAATTTCATATTCATGGTACATAGAGATGGTCCGATACCATTTTTTGCTTCCCGATACCGATTCTGATACCTGAACTTGCGTATCGGCCGATTCCGAGTACCGATCAGATATCAGTGTGTCATATATTTTATTATGTTTTAACAGCTGTATACTACTATCCCTGTATGGATGTGATATTATTTCTATCTTTGTTGTCAGTCTGGCTCAGGTTAAACTCTTTGTGAAACATGAATGCCACAGAACGTTCTTTTATTATCCAGTTTGACAGTCAGTTATAACAGAAAAAGAACATAAATAAACTACTTTAACGTATTTTTTCTTTAGGGCTTTATTACGTGGTATCGGATCGGTGCATTAACTCCAGTATTTCCCGATACCGATACCAGCGTTTTAGGCAGTATCGGAGCCGATACCGATACCAGTATCGGTATCGCAACATCTCTAACAACTTCTTAACAATATTATGGCCAAAAGTATGTTGACACTCTTCTTTTGGAAGAATTAACATCTCATCTAACTCTCGGCAAGAAAGTAAATAAGCTTCCACATTTTTGTGTCCATGGAGCATTAAAGGTTTAAAGTTATATTACCTAATTTGTTAGTGCAGCAAAAATAAACTGTCACACTATGCACTTTTTACCTGCCTTGTATATGTAACCTTGTGTGTCCAGAGACTACCAATAAATTATTCTCACTGACCAGATTAATGTAGAGGGTAAGTGCAGTACAGTGTGTCCAGGTACAAGGAATGATTTTACGAAATTACAACGGTTTTATTCCTCACAGATCCCCTAGAGCAGCACATTTAAGTGTCTCTGAACATTAACTTTTAAAAAGGGTTGAGAACTACGTAACATTTTTAAATCCAACTTTCACAACTGTAAAAACTAAACGAAATCTAAAATCTTTTGTACATAAAAACCTCTTTCAAAGGCAGCCTCACTGTGCTGATCCTGCTGGATCTGGAGAGTGTGTTTCTATTGAAAGCTGAGCTCTATTGATCAGATCCAACATACACACTCTCTCTCTCTCTCTCTCTCTCTCGCTCTCTCGCTCTCTCGCTCTCTCGCTCTCTCGGTCCAGGTTTAATTAGCTGGGCTACTTGTGGTCCCAGTGCTGCAGAGCTCAGCCGCAGGGCCTGATAAGTCCAAGGGTGTATTAAAGCATTAAAGAAAGAGAAACAGAGACAGACAGAGGAAAGAGAAAGAAAGCCACTGACTGTTTTTCAGCTAATCCTCCGCTACAGCTTGAGGATTCAGTCAGATTCCTCATTTCACAGACTAAATGTAATCTCCTTCTTTCTCCTCTTTTTCTCACTAGGCTGCAGATAAAGAGCGATACAGTATTCTATCTGTCCACCTCATAGTGAAACACTGAAGTCACCTCTCGCATGAAACGTGTGTAATCAGTGGGGAATTCTTTCACTCTTACATCACATGTCCCATGACCCTGTCAAACAGACAGTCACGATAAAGACTTTACATGCCTCAAAGTAGCCTTGTCTAGGATTTTTCTTTAAAGCTAACTTGTCAGTTAGGTTCCACCTTGAATGAAGCTGTAGGGACACCACAGCGGTAGAGACAACAGCTGATTGATTCACAGGCAGAGTGACATGATTGTGTGTGGTATCACTGGGAGTTTTAAGACCAGTTTCCTCTGACTTTTTGTTGGATTGTTGGAGCAGTTTTTATCTCACAGATCTGGTTTAACTGTCATCTTTCACGTTTTGCAAGCATATTGAACTCTTAATTGGCAGCTCATTTGGAAGCGGTAACAGCAACAGTTGACAAAAACTACTCAGGCAAAAAACCCTGCTCATTTTGGGACATTTTAGCTTTTTTGGCGAGAGTTAGATGAGAAGATCGATATCACTCTTACATGTTTGTCTGTTAAGTACGGAGCTAGAACCGTTAGCCTAGCTTAGCGTGAAGGCTTTCTGGAGTAGGAAACTACAAACTTGTAGTTTTTACATTTCTGTGCTCGTAGGTGGTGTTTGGGTATGTCTGGATAGAGTTAGGCTAGCTGTTTCCCCCCCGTTTCCAGTATTTATGCTAAGCTTAGCTAACCTCCCCCTGGCTTTAGCTCCAAACTTAACACACAGACATGAGAGTGGAATCAATCTTCTCATCTAACTATTGGCAAAAAAGCTAATGTGTCCAGTGGTGGAAGAAGTATTCAGATTCTTTACTTAAGTAAAAGTACTAATACCACACTGTAAAAATACTATGTTACAACTAATTAAGTCAAAGTCTTGAATTGAAAATGTTACTTAAGTAAAAGTATGTACTGTAAGTGTCATCAGGAAAATGTACTTAAAGTATTGAAAGTAAAAGAACTCGATGCAGAAAAATCCTCACATTTTAGAAACTGGAAACGAGCCAATTAGTTCTGTCACTCAACTAAGTGTTTAATGGTCTAATCATTTCAGCTGAACTTGTAGGCCGTTATATTACTGGCTAGTTTCATTTATAATAATACATCAGATTGTATAAACTACATGTGTTTTGTGTGCAACAATCTTCATTTGTAAAGTAACTAGTAACTAAAGCTGTCAGATGAATGTAGTGGAGTAAAAAGTACAATATTTCTCTCTGAAATGTAGCGGAGTAGAAGTAGAAAGCGGCATGAAAAGAAAAGACTCAAGTAAAGTACAAGTACCTCACATTTGTACTTAAGTACAGTACTTGAGTAAATGTACTTAGTTACATTCCATCACTGAATGCCAAAATGCCAAACTAATTCTTGATTCTTGGTTGATGCTAAAACTGATCAATGAAAGACTGTCTGTGCAGTGGTCTTTAGAGTAATCTGCAATGTCACCTAAAAATCTAAACACTTACTCCACCTTTCCATCTCTCTGTAACTGCTTTATATGAGCCTGTACTTCGTACATTGTCTGTTACTCTGCAGCTAAATATGTTTGAATGTAATCCCAGTAGAGATAGAGGGGTCGTACCCGTCCTTCTTGTAGAACTCCAGCATCATGTTGTCCGTGGCGACGCTGAGCGGCCGTCGACTCTGGTCGTTCTGCTTCCGCTCCATCTGCTCCATGTCCGGAGACGGCATCGAGCTGTAGTTGGAGTTGTGGTTGGTGTGGACCGGGCTTCCGTAGTTCCCGTGACGTTGAACTCGATTTCTAAGAAAAAGGACGGGATACAGAAACAATTCAAAGAAGAAGTTGATTGGGAAGAAGTGGAGCCTCCCTTTCTATTTCCTCTTGTGTTATCCCTCCTCACCTCCAGGGAAGAACCAGTCAGCGTGCTGGATGATGGGCTCGATGATGCCGACGATCTGCAGGGAAACTGTGGTCATCATCTCTGGGATGTTTCTGCAGCGGACAGAGAGGAGACGTAGAGCATTGTAAGGATTTACACTCAGGCGGTGATTAGCACATTTTCATGATATTACAGAACCATTAAAAGGAGAAAATTAAACCATTTCAGAAATGTTGGCTATTAAAATACTAATTAGAAGTTAGAGAGAGATAAAGAGTTTGTAAGATTTACACAAAGATATAAGGGAGGTGTCCTTCACCACTTCCAAACTGCTTACTAATCATCATCACGAGTGCACTTAATGATAAAAACGTCTCCTGGATGTGGCCGGGTTGGCTCAGTGGGTAGAGCAGGCGCACATATACTGAGAGGTTTATGCCTTGACGCAGAGGTCCAGGGTTTGAATCTGACCTGTTACGATTTCCTGCATGTCTTCCCCCTCTCTCTCTCCCCTTTCTCACCTAGCTGTCCTGTCAAATTAAGGCGGAAAAGCCCCCCAAAAAAAAACGTCTCCTGGAGATATGTTGGAGCCTTGTGCCTATTGGTCATTTTGTTAATAGCACAGAAAAAGAAACCGAGCTGCGATGAGCGAACGCCTGTGGATGCAGAGTCGTTCTCTTTTCTAGCTTTTCTTGCTGAAGAAAATATATTTCTCTTCTTTCCCCTCAAATTAACCCCCATAAATCTCACTGAAATGACGCAGGGTCATACAAAACAAGCAGCTCCTATAGTGCAAGCGAAACCCTCATAATTAATTTAAATTCTAGTGGAGATCCCAGAGTTTCAAAAGATAGCAAATATGTTAGGTTGAATTTAGGAAAATGTAAAATGACATTTGGACTATTTCTTTCTGATGTGCAGGTGCAGTTATAAAAAAAAACATGGCTTCTTCATATCATCATATAGCTTCCATCAAAAACAAGTTGATAGACAATATATATGATACATATAGCCTTTATATAAGCAGGTAATCTCATTAAGATACAGATCTATTTTGCAAGAGAGACCTTTGGACAGCAGAGGGAAAGAAAAACAAATAGAGACTTAATAAAGACTGTGCATCTCTGCTGTCTTACCCTTCGCTGTGCATCCACAGCAGGTTCGGCCCGAGGACAATAGCGATGTTTCCAGGCGTCATCTTGTTCACATCCTGGTCTTCGGTCAGTTTGGAGAGGAATTTGATCAAATACCTGTTAATACAGATACAGGAACTCGGTCAGTCGATGGAAAAACATTACTTAAAAAGGACTTCAAAGTATATTCAACTTCTTTAGGAAGAAGAGAAACATCATAGGGGTTCAGTGCCTCAGCAGCAAGTGATTTCAATTTTCTGTCACAGTCTGAAAATCTGACCAGAAAACAGCTGTTTTCAGCCCTGTTTTACAGGAAATCCAATGTGTTTTTAAATGGTTTATTTAACTTCAGAAGTATTTAGGTATAGTATTAAGTATATAAGTTTATCTGAAAAATACAAAATGAAAACAATTTTAGTAGTTTAAAGTAGTTTTCATTGGACTGCTGCGATTTATAAAACTAAAAGTGCGTCAGTGCAGGAAGCTTAGCAGCTAACAGATATGGAAGACACTTAATTTAGTCAGTGAGATCACTGTCCAGGTTAGAGGACAGTAGCTGTTGATACTGAGCCAAATGTAAAGCCACATTCCCACAGATCTACTTCTTCTTTGTCATGTTTTCAGTAGGCTATATGTGTGAAAATGAGACATGTAAAGTAAATAACTTGGAAAGTAACAGAGCTGTAATCCAGGCCCTGCTTTCTTTAGTTTTAAATAAGATAAAATCCAAGACTTAGAAAGAAAACTGTGCTTCCTCAACACATGAAGCATACTGACGTTATTATTACAGCAAAGTATTATCACTCTTTTTCGTTTCAGTACATTTTTTTAAGATTCAAAACTGTGGCAGTGTGTTTACTGTGGCTCTCCGAGAGCAGCCGAGCTGAATGACTCATCCTGAGGTTGAACTACAGTTGAATGAACACGAGGCAGCTCATTCCAGCAAGCAGCGATCATCTGGACAGGCCTGACAGGTCTTCTCAGAGGAGGACTGTCTAAAAATATGCCCTATTTGTGCGATTCGATGATGACACTGACAAGTGCTGCAGTATCTCTGCTCATTCAATTTCTCTCCTGTCCCGTCTCTCTTCCTCTTCTACCTCGTCGTGCCTTTTGATCATGAGATAAACCCTTCAGCCAATATCCGCAAGTTGCCTTAATCCAGCAGAAAATACAGCAACACATCGGCCTTATGGCCTCTTTCTCACACTGAGGTTTTCTTTCTGACAGGTGTCAATTAGAAGGAAGCTTAGAGTTTATATGGATCAATGGCAGGGAGTTTATTTCTATAGCTCAATATCACAAATGTACAATCTGTGCAGCATACGACATCTTCCACCCTTGAACCCTTGTTTCAGATAAGGAAAAACTCCCCCCAAAAAAACCTTTAACAGGGAAAAATTGGAAGCAACCTCAGAAAGAGCAACAGACGAGCGATCCCTCCCTCAGTCCCTTAAAAAAAAGCTGGAAACTGCTCATAATTTATGATTTGTTAAAAGGTCCCATATTCTAAAAAGTGAGATTTGCATGTCTTTTGTTATTATAGAGCAGGTCGAGGAGCTATATAAATACCGTGAAAGGATAGCTCAATCCACAGAGAAATGCAAACAGCCCGTATTCAGAAACTGTGCCTTCAAACGAGCCATCAGGACTTCTGTACGATTGTGATGTCACAACTTTACTATATATAGGTAGAAAGTGCCGCTACAGTGCCGTTACAGTCATCCCCCTGCTGCAACGACCTGCTTTTTCGGGAGAGGATCTTAAAGAGACTAAAACGGAGCGTTTCAAACAAACAGTGAATACAGGTATACATTCAGACAGACAGTATGAGAAAAATAAAGTGTTTTTTGAAGATTAAAGCATGTAAACATGTTCTTGTAGGAACTTAAAATACAACTATGAACCTGAAAATGAGCACGATATGGGACTTTTAATGATGTGGAGCAAGAAATGAGAAGGGAAAGGCCATCTGCAGTCATTCGGAAACTATCGGGAGCATGACTGATGTGTTAAGTATTGAGTCCTGCCACATTAAGATGCCACGGCATCTCATCTAATTTTATGCTACTGTAAGTAATTTGTCTTGTTGCAGTGAAATGCCAACTGCAACTACAGAGTGGAACAGTTTGACTGGGCTTACTCTGCCAGTCGTGTTTTTTACTTTTGAGAAAAAAAGTCTTATATCATATAATTCATGGCATATTAGTCATATTTACCACCACAACTTTGTGCAACAGATGATGTCTATCTGAAGTCTGACTAACATCAGGGTCCAGGAGTGAGGAGGAGGAGGAGAGGACCACAAGGAGTGAAACATAGAAACAGCAACTCACTTAAAGTTGTTGTTGTTGGCTGGGGGTAGTTTCTCACAGGCGTTGAGGAGAGCCTGCAGTCTCTTGTCTTGATCTTGAATGCTGCAGAAAAGAAAACAGAGGTTGAACATGTAAAAACTTAAAGATAAGGTTCAAAAGAAAAGCACCACTGATGTAACAACAATGTGATGAAATGAAAAGATACAGACTTGGAGGCCTGGATCCAGTCGTTGTAGAGCTCGTATGTCATTAACGGCTCAGGAAGCTCCCGCAGGTAGGACTTCAAAGCCCCTGGAGAGAACAAAATAAAAAGATGAATGCATGGGACCAATCGGTCCCAAAACGTCCCAGTTAGATAAACGCCGTAAACGTATTCAATGCAAATCTTTACAATGATTCCCCGAAAGAACCATGCAGGTCTGCCTTGGTGCATGATCCACATTTTCTTTCAAACTTGCCATTTTCAGCGTGTAGCGCGCTAGCTCGAAGTTTGTTGTTGCGGAGGGGATTTTGTAAAGGGATTTTGAGAACGGCAACATGCGGAAAGCGGAAGGTGAAGGGGCAAAGAAGGCTTTATCCTGGAAATCTACTTCCGTTGATCCAGACTATGTCGTGAGTCACGACTCTGTGCTGTCCGTGTAGTTATTTTTGATGCCGTCATATTGTTTAGCTGTTATTTACTATGTTGCAAGGGCATCATCAAAGTTGTATGCACAAAAACATAGGTACATGTGACTGTAAAGTTGTGGTTTTATTGGCTGAATTACAAATACACTGCATGCATAAATTGGCTTAGTAAGAAAATCACATACAAAAAATGTTGTGAAAATTTCAATTAACTACTTGGTCAATTTCATCCGGAATTCTGTCCAACAATATAATTCAAATGAAATTATTTCGCATAATCAATTTTGGTAATTAATGAAAGATTAGAAAAGTGCCAACATTTGGGTGAGCTTTCCTTTTGGAAGAACAGTATCAGTCTCTAGCTCTGACCTGAAGTTTTCAGTATTCACTTTGTCATTTCACTGAGTACTTGCATACATAAAAGAAACAAGAAAGTGTTTCTTTCAGTCAGTTTGTCATCAGTGCAATTCAAAAAAACAAAAGTTAAAATGATATCTAAAATCAGGGTTCAAAATTAGCGAGCCAAATGCTGGTGTGAAATATACAAGTGGCTGCTGGTAGATTTGCTTCACTCACCAGCCCAATGGTAATCTTTTGAGTGGCTGGTAATATTTGAACATTCACTACGTGAACATTTGGCTGGTGGATGAAAAAGTTACCCATTTTGAAGCCTGTCTCAAATAGAAATAAAAAAACTATTCAGACAGAACCATCAATCCATAACATAGGAACAAGTATTAACCTAAAGCTGCCTATAAATCACTACTTCCACCTAAAGTCAAGAGCAGATACTCTGCAGCATGACCCGGCCTTATCTCTACATTGTATCTTCTCAGGTTAAACTACAGTTTCCCAAATCACTTGATAGGCAACTTCATCTGAATGCGATCACACGCTCAGTTTTGCATCACTGTTCATCTATTAACAACCAAGAGGATGGATTCTATCAAACACACATAAAAATTAATTAAGAACAGAATATATTTTTGTTTACTCAAATGAAATTATGACTTGCATGATAATAATTTCTCTAAAATATAAAGTTTATGTGCACAATTGATTCCATAACACTGCTATAAAACTGCATTCAGACCGACCCACTTGTATACAACACACACATTTAAAAATAAACTATCTTTGAACACTATTGGATCAGAACTAGTGGGTGGTAGTGTAATTTTCCAGTGCTGAGGAGGAAGGCGACGGCTGACTGGGCTTCTCTCTGACTCGTCTTCTTTTTCTCGCCGGTCTGCTGCGTTCATTTCCCCCGGGAGTGCGTGGGATGGATGACAAACAACAAAGTCAGGGCATCCCTCACAGGGAGACAGCTTGGAGGCTGCTGTCGTTCTGTCTGAGTGTGTACGTGTCTGTGTGTCGGAATCTGTGTGTATACGGGCGTGTTGACGCTTGTTTGTGCTAAATAAACATATTAAATGTGGAGGAATAATGTTGAAACTACAGTAGACCGCCTCCTCCTATTTACAAAGAAAAGCCTGCGGCTTCTGATTGATGCTGATGGAAGATGAACCCCCTGCACACTCCCACCCTCCCACATCATGACCACCATCCCCAGTGGGACATGCTCACAAATTAGATTTGCTGTTGGAGCTAACCCACTTTAATATGGGATCATTAGAGAGGGATGCGGCCTCGACTGAGATTCATCTCTTTCTTTGTCCACATGCTCCAGTGAACACAGCTGGCTGTCTTTGATATTTAACAAAAGGAGCATATTGTTCCTGATGGGTCAAAACGTTGTATCTCCAGATTTTGTGGTTTTTATCACTGCACTGAGAAAGTTTCCAATGAGTTTGACAGATTTAAAAAAATGAAAACTTTTGCAAAAGAGCAAACTTGAGGCACTCACATGCAGAGGAGCAGGAGCAGTCTTGTATAGTACAGTAAGTACTTGAAAGCAATACTTGAGTAAAAGTATCTTACCAGAACATGACTTTGGTAGAAGTTAAAGTCACCTTTTAGAATATTAGTTGAGTAAAACGTTCTTGCAAGTAACGAGTAACGAAGACGCTGAGGGTAAAAGTATACATTTGATTTAAAATTTTCCAGAAATATAAATAACGAAGTAAAGTACAGATACGTCAAAATTCTACCTAAGTACAGTAACGAAGTATTTGTACTTTGTTACATTACAATACTGAGCAGGAGTGTGTGGCGTTTTGATTAAAAAGCATTCATTCATAACCTAGAAATCTAGACCACCCTAGCGGCAGCAAATGTAATCTGCAGCCAGGGTCGTCTAGCAACTCTCCGTTGGCTTGCGAGCTGGAAAAACTAAATTCTGGCCGCGCCAATCACATCTTGTATAGAGTAGGTGGGCGGGCTTATGGCTGCTGCTGCTGGCAAACAGCGGTCTTTCGAATCGGCTTTGGAGTTCAGCTTTTCTTTGAGAAAAGAACAAAGAACGGCACTGAAGTCATTCTTAAAAAAGGAAGATGTGTTCAGAGTTTTGCCAACCGGATACGGCAAAAGTTTAATCTATCAACTAGCTCTGCTAGCTTCTTCGTTGCTCTGGTTGGTTGTAGCACTATCCTATTGCGTGCAGAGGGAATTTGAAAGACAACCGTTTATCCCGCCCCTCGGATTGAGCCCAGCCAATGGGGAGTTCCCAGACCCAACATCTGGATGTGGGTCTAGCTTGTCAGGCTAATTCATTCAGGTTTCATAACTGGGAAATTGGGACAATGGGTAGATGATAATAACCATTTTTGTATTCTTATTTTAAAACACAAGGTTCTTTTCTGTGAACTTTGTTCTTGTTTCAAGTCATATTCAGCAAACTCTTAACAACACACACTTGTCCTGAATCCCGTCAATCAGAAGGCAATTTGAGATGCCATCCCCAGGTCTGGGTATAAATACACTCCAAACCCTCAGTTGCAATGCTTTATGTTCCTCTTCAAATGTTTTTTTTCTATTGGATGGTCCACAGTTCACTTTGTGTTCAGAGACTCTTTCCCTTTAGGCGTCTTTGTGTGCGTCCTATGTATGATGTCTATGTAATATCGCGTTGATATAAACCACAAAGGTGGAGTTAGAGTTGATCGATTCTCTGGTTGCATCAGTTTTGAAATGAAGTAATATTATATTGTTGTAATGAAATTGGAGACATGAGCTGGGAGTCAACTTTACAGTAATTATTCTTTTACGGTTGGAAAAAGTTAATTAGTTTGGCAGATATAAAAATGCATTGTTCTCAACTTTTTCAGGCTCTATGGAAAATAGTTTTAGCTTGTTATTTTGGAGATATAAGGCTTTCATCTGACAACAGCATTACGCAGCAGTCAGCTCCAGTAAAAAGACAAGCGCCATCCTGGAAAAAAAAAAAGATCAATAACAGCACCATAAAAGCTTTTCTTTCTTTTGTAGTCTGTCGTAACTCTGATTTAAAAGCACCTCAGTACCAAACAGACAGATTGTTTGGCGCAGAATATGAGGAATCTGTCTACTCCCAGTTATATATGGAATTTATCTCCAGACATGTTTGTGATATTTTATTGAATATCAACAGAAATACAACTACAAAATGTTTGCTTTTCTTGCTGCTGACTCTCATGTGTAGCAGCCAGAGGAGCAAACTGAATCCTATTCAAGACTTAAAAGGACAAATCTGGCGCAAAATGAACCTAGGGGTTAAAAACACATGTGTAGGCCTACCGAGTCGACCGTTCTCTGGGATTAGTTTCCATGCTAATCGAATGTGATCAGTTTTATCGCAAACTAAACTAAAGCTAATTACCTTACAACGCTAGTCGTTGGGGCACGGATAAAGTAAAAAGAAATCATTATTTCTATACAACTAACAAGGCTCAAAATAGCACCACACTTCCATGGTAGCATAATGAGAGCCCCCAGTCGAACGACGAATGGCGTGCAACGTGAGCTGAACTGAATGCACGTTGCACGGCGTTCGTTGTTCGACTGATCATGACTGTTTTCGCAAGATGGCGCCCGCCTGTATACGTGAACGGTACTGTCTTTATAAACTTTTTAATAAACTGTCTGTACACTTACAAAGTTCTCAATGCTTTGGTTTACGTGTAGGGACCCTCATTATGCTACCGTGGAAGTGTGGTGCTATTTTGAGCCTTGTTAGTGGTATAGAAATAGAGATTTCTACTAGTGATAACTAGCGTTATAAGATAATAAGTGGTTGACTGATGTCTTATTAACCTCTAGGTTCATTTTGTGCCGGATTTGTCCTTTAAAGTCAACTTTTCACTCTCATAACACTTTCAAATGAACCTTTAGCAGAAAATTCACTGCTGAGGTTTACGGATGACAGCTGCAGAATACGTAACATGTGCAGGAGGAATTAACATCACAAACACAATATATTAGGGATGACTTTGAAGCAAGAACCCACCGGATCATTCAGCAGCTTAGTAATGATGTTTGAGTGGAAGTGAAGGTGGCGGGGCAGATGTCTCAGTCACACACGGAGATGTACAGAAATTAGGATTCCTAACGAGCAACGGGTGCCAACTTATAAAGCTACCCCTGCGAGGCAAGTTTCACATCCTAGACAATGGCAATCAGTTAGGAAGCTAGGAGACAGGAGAAGGAGGGGGGTGGGGAGTGCTGCACCATATGAGGGAAATATGCGATATGCAATAACATTGTTGAACACCGCAATAACGATATTACATGCGACAAATAAACAGATATCAAAGTGTACTGCGTTCTGCATTTCAGTACTCTGCTAAAATACAACAAAAGGCTTGTTGAATTTAAAACTCTGAGGTCTAACGGCATTTTTAGATATCTTCTTGAATTCTCCTTTTTTTTGATAATGTTTTGGACATTTTAGGCCTTTATTTTACAATTAACAGCTGAAGACATGAAAGGGGAGAGAGAGAGGGGGAATGACATGCAGCAAAGGGCCGCAGGTCGGAGTTGAACCAGCGGCCGCTGCGTCGAGGAGTGAACCTCTATATATGGGCGCGCGCTCTACCAGGTGAGTTAACCAAGCGCCCCCTTGAATTCTCCTTTTAAGGGTATTTGCATATTACCCGATCCCCGTGTGTTTCACATCAAAATGTTCAGAACAAACTCAGCTTTCTGTACAGTGATGCCCTAAATTGTTCCAGAGCGATGTGTAAAGAGATCATTTGGCCCTAAAGCTAAAATATTTCTCAAAACTCTTGTGAAAACATACTTGTTTGAAATTAGTTTACAAAAGTGTTGAGTTCGCCAAAGTAGCATAATACAGAATATGAATTGAAGTGTGGTCAAACATCGCTTGGACTCACCGGTGCGTCTTTTGTCCACAGAGGTTTAAAACAAACATTCTATTATTGAACAAATTGAACATTGAATTGAATATAAAAGGCACCACTAAAAAAGAATGACAGCTACATTTTAAAGTGCCGTTTTCTACTGATATTTTCTTAAACTAACACAAAGAATCTCTGAGTGTCTTCCGCGATATGTCGCAGCCTTGTGCGATGTGTTAACTGCGGCAGTAGATATCGCTAAGACGATAAAAAAACAAACGATGTATTGTGCAGCCCTAGTGGTGGAGGAGTTGTTGTGGAGAGCTGACCTGCGATGGCGTGAGGGTCTGCAGAGTACTCCTGAACATCCATCACGCCGCAGTCCAAAGACGCCTTCAGCTTCTTCAGTTTGGAGGCCGACGGAGCGATTCTGAACAAACCCTGAGACACAAAGCATGACGACACGAGTTCAATTCTCCATTCAACTCTCCCTCAGTAACAGACAAGAAATGGAAACCTTGAAATAAAGGCGGGATTACTGATACACAAGGGCTTAACACCTCTGATTGGTGGAGCTTGTTTGGGGCTGAACGTAGCCTAAAAGAATAATCCGCACACTGCTTCAGTATCTCGCCCCCAACTCTGTTTTTATTTTTATCGACAATGTTTCAACCAGAAGAAAACTATTTGTATCATGTAGCATTAACATGACAAAGAGTCTACAGCTTTGAATAGGCCTACTTTACAATATTCCTAGATAGATTCCTTAAATTAAATGTTGATTAACTTTATAAGAAATCATTTTTGTGTGTTTTTAGGGTTAGGGTAAAAATCGTCAGATGAGCCAAAGACAATGGTGGAAAGTAACTTAAGTTACTTCTCAAGTACTGTACTTAAGTAAAGGAGACCGGGGTTGGTTGCAACAGTTATTTTCAGTTTTTAAAAGGTCACAGAATAACCCAAATATTTGTTTCCTTGACCTGTACTCATCTATGTTAACACATCTGAAAGTCAGTAATATTTCAGTTAGTATCAAAAGTAAAAATCTGTGGACTAAACATATTATAAAATTATGTTAGATATATTGGAAGTATGTATTATTTTGTTGAAGTATTTTAAAGGTGCACTATGAGTTCCTGTGTGGTTTCAGCGCAATTTCATTTTTTGTCTCAAGTGGTAGGCATCTCTCCTTGATCCGCTAGCTGCCTGCCCCCTGAACACACCGTGAAAAAGCCCGGTCTCGGGAGACAACACAGGGGTCGTAAACGTCAAACGAACACTAGAGGCACAGGCTGTGCACCAAAATACAACAAACCACGTTCCAGCCAATCACCGACAAGATTATTCAGGAACCGGTATTATTCACAGTATCGGTACACTGTTGGAAAAGTCCGTAGAAATACGGGCTAACATACTGTGTTAATATGAAGGAATTTGGTATAATGATTTTTCACAGGTGTTTTTCCCGTATTTTGATTTTTGGTTAACAGAAATGTCCATAAACTTAAAGCTATAGTGCGTAGTTTCTGTCTCCCCCATGAGGAATTCTAAATAATTACAACAAAACTGCCGGCGTCTACATGATACAAGCCTTCTGTGATCGCGCCTGTTTTTTGTTAAATGCTTTAGCGTAAAATCACATCAACAATTTACACATAGGGGCCTTCAGTTACTTCACATTCATGGAATAGTTTTCTTCACAGAGCAGATATCTTTGTCTGTCATTAGGGAAATCTTTTTTATGTGGATCGTTTGTTAGAGAAGTTCTCTGATTGTTGCCGTAGAGCTTTAGATGAAATCAACAAATATTTCTCTGCACCACATCCCAAAACATGATCCATAACACATTTAACACACACCGCATCACGTCTAATGACTGTAGAGTGGGAATCAAGTTATTCATAATGATATATTTGTGATTTTCTTTTAACCTCATAAAGATTTGTTTATGGAAAACACTTACTGTACGCTCAATATGTCTCCATTAAACAATCGTTACGGGCCGAGCAATTAAAGCTGCACAGCTCGCTGGCCTGATAACATTATAAAATTAGGACATATCTTACCATCACACATTAATTAAACAGTCAAGGATTATTTGTTTCAGCTTTAAGCAAACTGCTTTGAGGAAACCAAGTGACTTCATCTAATTCTGCTACATTTCTCTTCAGTAAATGTGTTTACTGTGTTTCTGTGTGTCACGTAAAAGAGAGTATAGATGCAGTTTGTGTTTGCTGTGGAGTCTGACCTCCTCCTGCATGCCACACTCCAGCAGCATGGTGACACAGGCCTCGATGGGGAAGGCAATATCTCTCCCGCTGAGCGCTAAGTGCTCCTCTAATGATTTCCCGTAGCACGGCTTCTCCACCCAGGTCTCTGTCAAACACACACAAACAGATAAACACACACACGCAAAAACATGCATGAAATACAGAAGCAGCTACAGATGCTAAACATTTTCTCCCAGGCTGCAGAAAGTTTAGACTGGGTAAACCCAGCTCGATCTGGCGGCGATTTGATTTCTCCCTGCAGCTCAGGCTGGAAACCTGTACGTTTATCTATCCTGCTTCCGTTACAATTTTGCGGGAACCAATCACAAACTGGCTTATCCACCTGGCGTGCTATTGGCGGGCTTAACACGATGACTATAGAGAAGCGACCGAGCAGCTTCTTGTTTACATTCAACATAGCGGCCACAATGCGGACACCGGCAGTACAGCACAGTAACCCGGTGATAGCGCTGTTGCTGCTACGTCACCCGGATCGTTGGTCTGATTGGTTGAAGGACTATCCAATTGCGTACAGAGCCATTTGAACTATGCCCATTGATCACGGCTCTTGTGTAGTAGAAATACAGAGCAGACTCCCAAGACTAATGTAATCTTAAAAGATTGAGCTTTAGTTTTGGAGGACCTTAAAGGCCCCAAAAACCTATTTTCTCATTTAGCCTTCTCTCTAAACGATGGGAGTCCTGAATGAACACTATTATCTGTCAAAGTAAGAAAGACACTGGTTCTTTCACAGGAAAGATTTCCTGGTTTTTTGTCGGTGCGGGAGCAAACTCTAGTCTTTTTTGCCAGTGCCTTTTGGTCATGGGGCACTGACATGAGCACTGACCTAACTTACATGCTTTTGGGGTTGTGAGGAAACCGGAGCACCCGGAGGAAACCCATCCGAACACGAGGAGAACAAGCAAACTCCACACAGAAAGGCCCGCCCGAACAGTATTGGTCATCTTACTTTAAAAAAGTAATTAGTTACAGTTACAAATTACTTCTCCCAAAAAGTAATTGAGTTAGTAACTCAGTTACCACATTGTAAAAGTAATTAGTTACTCAGCAAAGTAACTGTGAAGTTATTTTTTACGTTCTATAACATCCCAGCCCAGGAAAAAGACTTTATCCACGTCTGCCTCAAGCAACTCAAATCTTATGAAGCACCTCACATCAACACATGCTAACACGACCCTTGTTGCTGCTGCTAACCCAAGCCCAAGCCCAAATGCAGCTAGCGTGAGCTCCAGCGAAGGAGACGGAGCCACTCTGTTGAAACAAGCAACGCTCGATTTTTCTGTATATAGTGTTTTTATTCTTCAATCAGTTAATATAAACATCTTTGACATTAAAGATGTTATAGAACGTAAAAAATAAAGTTACTTTGCTGAGTAACTAATTACTTTTACAATGTGGTAACTGAGTTACTAACTCAATTACTTTTTGGGAGAAGTCATTTGTAACTGTAACTAATTACTTTTTTAAAGTAAGATGACCAACACTGAGCAGCAGCAACAAGGGTCGTGTTAGCATGTGTTGATGTGAGGTGCTTCATAAGATTGGAGTTGCTTGAGGCAGACGTGGATAAAGTCTTTTTCCTGGGCGCAGCGTGCATGTTACATAAACATTCTTGCCTTTAATTTCAATGAGCGAGAAGTAGTGCCGGTACTTCCAGTTCGAGAACGCTATCTTTGAATTTCCCTGGCTCGTCGCCATTGTCGCTGTCTTGTGTTTAGTGGTAGTCAGAGCGTGCAGTGAGACAGTGTGAGCAGGGCATCCGCCCACCCAGCCAATCATCATTCACAATACTCTATGTTACGTGAGATTTGAAACATGTTGGCTGAAGAGGAAAGATACAAGGTCAAGAAGCACTTTCACTTGGATTGATCAGTGACCGCCCTCTTTTTGAACGGCTCTGGTTCCCAAAGTGAATTTTCCCATTCAATTGCTCTATTGACGTTTCATTAAATGCTGATAATGAAGAGTTTTAAGTCTGGAACCAAGCCAACCAGCTACAAGATGAATCTTGACCATAAAACATTTTGACTCGGTGCAAAAAAACATTTTGAAAACTGAAAAAGACTGTGTACAGAAACAATCAAAGACTTCAATGGTAGCAGCTTACTAACCGACAATCAGATACGTCGCTGTTACTCTTAGGACTGTGGGTAGTGTAGCACTTCTCCATGACATCGCGAATAAAATCGCGGTTGATTTCATACAGACTTCTAGCTTCTACAGGAGCAGAAACCTTCGTTTCACAACCTCGCAGCTCGTAATCAATCCACCTCGGATGCTGTAGACATTATGGCTGATAATCAAACTCCTTATGGAGAAAATGACCAGGATTTTCACATCCGGAACTACACTGTAGAGCTCTACTAATGCTGAGGACTTGCGTAAAAGCTGCGTCAGCAACAGTTGAATTTAAATGTTAAAGCTTCAATTAAAACTACATTTCAACAACAGGACCCCGAATTGTTCGTTAAACACATGCAAACTGACACACATGGACACTGCAGCAGAGCCTGAGCACGATGACAGACACACACAGACTGAGTGTTGGTCTGAAACTCACCCTGATGAGCTTTGATCTGAGGCAGCACACTCTGAAGCAGCTCTAATGACTTCCTGTGGTACTCTGCCTGGACTTCTATCAGCTAGACAGAAAAGAGATCAGAGAGTCTGCGATGGACGAGAACAACATTTCTGTTTCTTCACAGTCGCAGCAGAGATGTTGTACTTACTGTCTGGAAGTAGCTTGCATAGTCCATTTCTTTGGCCACAAAACTGTACATGTCTGCCGATAGCTGATCCTGGTGAAGACGGAGAAAAAAAAAACATTTTCAAACAACAAAATAAATCCTAATTAAAACCAGAATACAGTTTTCCCTAGCTTTATAAAATACTTAGGTGCACGTGTTTGGCGGGGGGTTTAGGGGTCGTCGGTTTTTCAATAAATAAAAAAAAAGAAGCAGTTTGGAGCTTTTTCTGTGTCGCAAATGTTGGAAAAGCTAGGGTAGATAATAAATAAATAACGCTCAAAAAGCTTAAAGACAAAGAAGTCCACTGGGACCGACTACAACCATAAGATCTGAGGAAAGTATTTTAGTTAGTTTGATGCTCACATTGATTTAACATTCATTTCGGCTTAGGTGCTGCCCAAAACGGCTCAGGTGCTGCACCTAAAGCGTGATTTATGGTTCTGCGAGGGCTCCACGCCGAGCTTTCGCCGTAGCCTACGTAGTTTCTATGCACCAAAAGCATGGAACCACCGTCAATGTTCACTTACTGTAAGCTGGACACTCTTCCTACCCCTGCACGTTTTAAGATTGTAATTTCAGATCACTTCACTTCTGTGTGTGAATGTTTTCATTAAGTATTATTTACTTGTTTTGTGCTTCATGTTTTATGTGTCTTGTATCTCGGCATCATTGAAAATGATTTCCGAGATTCTTAAATAAAGGTTATGAATGAAGTTGGCTGAAGTTTATACTTGTGCGTTAGACAGTGTGTGCGTCTTTAAGAGAATAGCAGGGCTGACGTGTGTCTGTGTGTGTGTGTGTGTGTGTGTGTGTGTGTGTGTGTGTGTGTGTGTGTGTGTGTGGAGTGTTGGGTAGAGCGAGTGAGAGAGTGACGGTGATTACCTTCTGAGGGCTCTAGAGTCCTAGTGAGAGAAACAAAGTGTCTCCCCTGTTCTTTCTGACCACGGTGGGAAATCTGGAGCAGGAAAAGTTAACTCTCTCCTTGATTTCATGTTGTTTATGGAGAAGTAGAACCAGGAAATGAGTCGGGGGGGAAATAAAACGCTACCAAGCCACGGCCAAGACAACTGCGTCGCCGCGTTGTGTAGTTAAATCTTTCGAGAGGGTGCACGTCAGGCTACTTACGAACGTAGCTACGGCCTAGATTTAACGCAGACGCATAAAGCACGCTTAAAATGTATAATGGTAGGGAAAACCTTGGAATATTTCACCATTTGAGACAGTTGTGTTCACATCCCATCATATATTTAGGCCAGATTCAGGGACAGGAGGAGAGTGATCAACACAGATAATAACAGATAATTCTCTTACATAAACATATTGATTAGAGCAGCTTTAACCCTACATTAAAGAATAGCTGACTGATAAAAACACACAACTGAGGGTGAGTAAAAGTGAGCACTGACTCTACAGATCTCCATGCGGTTGGCTGCCTCCTCCATCTCTTCCCTGAGGTGGTCGGCCTTGGCTCCTGTTGGCTGCAGGTTGCTAGACAGTCCGGAAGACTTTGTGGACTGATAATACCTGAGAACAAAACAAAAACACTCCTCTTTTCAATATGGTTTTGTATAGTATCCCTTTTTTCAGTGACTTTACTAAAACCACACTTTGAAAATAGTCCCGCATTCAAAACCTTACTGAAGTCAAAGTATGTATCAGCAAAATGTATAGTGCAGTAAAATGTTCCCTGTCAGTGTTCAAACACTTCATTACATTTTCACAAAATGATACATCATTTTACAGCTCGTTGCTAAACAAATCATTCTGTGTTCTCTCCCAAGCTTGGCAAATAAGAGTTGCTACAAAAAAGGTTCCTTTCTCGAAGCACAATTAAAAATTTTCATAATCAGCCAACCAGAAGACATCCTCCCAAATGGAGGTCATTTCAGTAAAAAGTACATCCCGTAAGTCCTCGTAAACAGGACAATAAAACAAAAAATAAAGCTCATTCGCAATTTCAGCTAGTTCACATAATAAACGTCTGTCCTTTTCTGAAGGAGTAAATGTCCTGCATTCTAAACATGACCTAAGTAAAAGTATTATCAGCAGATTTCACTTTAAGTCTCATTGTTCCCTGTCAGAGGTTTTCCATTATATCTGATGTTTCTGGATTATAATTCCTGCTGCAGTGATATGTGTGTATGTGGCATTTTACGGCTGTAAATGTTTAAGGTTGTCCACATTTGAACTCCTTTATATATAGGAGATAAGATCATCATATGTTTGTAGCATCACTGTCCTGTGAGAACCAGGTATGTCTAAAAAGTTGTAAGACTTTTTTCAGCTTTGTGACGATGCATTTTCCAGCTGATCCAAGTGGCTTTATAAATATTTTATTTAGCTTAAGAAGTAGAGGAATGTTCGGTAACACTTTACTTGAAGGTATCTAAATAAGAGTGACATGACACTGTCGTGACACATGAACCCTAACCCTAACTGTCATGACAAAAACCGAATGGCACTTACTGACAGAAGCGTTATGTCATAAACGTTTGTGACTTGTTTATAATGTTTATGACACGTTCATGACAGTGTCATGTCACTCTTATGTAGCTACCTTCAAGTAAAGTGTAACCGAATGTTCTTAACACATAAAGGAACTCTTCATACTTCAGTTTATCTCGAACATTCAACATCAACACATCTGGAGATACGTGGCATTCACTGGACAGGAAGGGGAGGAAAAACTGTCATAAATTTGTCTATGAGATGTACTGGAGTACAAGTATAAAGTAGCATGACATGGAAATATTAACAAAGGACCTCAAATCACAACTTGAGTAAATGTACTTAGTTACATTCCGCCACTGTGAACACAGCTTGTTAAACTAAACAAAGACATTTTCATTTGCCTTCAGCAGCTTAATACTTTTGTATTTGAGAGTGAAAATCGTTGACAACTAAATCTGACAGCTAACAACATGACTCATGGAAAAACAAACAAATGTTTTTTTAATACCAACTTAACTCTTCAGCTAACACTTGACTATCTCAATCTAAATACATATATATATAAAATTCATTTAACTTAAGCCATTTTCTCTTCTAATTCAATCCCTCCTCTTAACTCTCTGTCTGACTTTCTGTCTGCGTAGACTCTCTGGGTGGAGATAATATGTCGTGCTGCCAGAGGAGCTCAGCACACAGCGGGATGATGGGAAAAACTGTCTCAGATTTGGGTCACTAAAGAAAACTGACTGGGCTGCAGTGAGGAGAATTACATTTTCTCTCTGTGTCACTGCTCAGAGTGGCTCTGAAACGACGGTGAATCAGCACAAAGGAAGTGTGGTGATTGTATGATTCTGCCATCAGAAAACAGCTCCTGATTGGACAGGAGAGAAATCTGTGCCGAGGTGACGTTTCCAACAATTCAGGAGGTCTAAAGTTTAACAACCTATTCAAGACTGAAAGATGGTGAAAGTTTTGCAGCTTCACAGCCAGAAAAAAAGTCTATAATAACCAGTGTTGTTTACTTAAAGGTACCGTGTCTGGAACACTTTTATAATACAACCCGCAATTTACAGTCTAATCCCCCGGCTCACAAGCCGGCAGAACTCCGCCAGAGGTTTCATGGGATTTGTTGACAGTGATAAAAATATAAAATATCACCTTTAAAGCTTTAGTGTGTGACTTTTTATATTAATGAACGTCTGTTACATTCAAGCCGTTGCCAAATGAGTTGCTACAAAGCTAACTGAGACTCTCAGCTCCTCACAACTCTCTCTGTATTTCTCAGTATGACTATGTTCAGAAGATTGTGTCGTCCAGTGACTTTCCCTGCACAGAAACTCGAGTGAAGATAATCACCTCTTCTGAAGAGTCCATGTTTTTTTAATCCTCCGTGTCCTCCTTGGCTACTAGCCGTCCATCTCGCCAGTCAAAAATAGCCGAGGGAGGAGAGTAAAGATGGAAAGCTCCAAAAGCTTAGTTCCATATAAATGCACGGATAATTTGTTGTTTTGTCGTTAGTGAAAAACAATATTGACCTTGTAGTTGAAAAAGGAGCCTCATATAAGAATGACATTTCCTCCTATGGAGTCCGTTCATTCGCATACGGAGATCGCCTATTTTTGACTGGGAAAATGGCGGATAGTGTGAACAACTGAGTTGCTCAAAACGTCTCTTTTTAGTAAACTGTGTACACAAACAATGTTCTGAATGCTGGAGTTCATGTGTAGAGACCCTGGTGATACTTCAAGCAACGTTTCATGTTGTCAGAGCCTTCTTAGTGTTTTATAAATAGTGATTTTGATGCGATCATAGTAGTGCCCCTAACTCTCCCATTCAAAAGGCCATTTGACCGAAAACGAGAATACAGTCAATCTTAAAAGTGGTGATTCCGTCCTAAATATGCTTTTAAACGAAAGTTTGACTCGGGTACATTCACAAAAAGACCCTAGGTTGCATTTTGGCGAGAGTTACGCTTTAAGGGGAGACACTACAGTTGAATAGGGTAAACAAAATCAACCAATAAACATCATCATAAAACTTCCTCAGCTGACTACATATATTAAGACAATTCTTTTTTTGTACTACAAGTTCTCTGAAGTGTTATGTTTAAATATGCAAATGAGGCATTATCTAATGCTAACTTTTGGTAAATTTAGGAGAAATCTACAGACACAAAGAGACAAAGTGTCGTAAAATAAATGTTTTCTTTTTCACAAGTCTGAAAGAAAAGTTATGGAAGCAAAATCACATTGCAGTGCATTAAAAAAAACAATGTTTTCGTGATTTTCTGTTGTCTCGCCTTAAGCAAAATTAATTAAATATGCATTACAGAATGTTTTTATACTCCAGACATTCATGGTTACAACTTCACTGTGTGTAATGAAATCCCAGTGGCATTCAGTGGGAAGCTTCAGGACCAGTCCACTCACAGGGGATAGAGTTTCTCACATCACAGCCAAGTCTCTTTTATCACACGTACCTGTAGTAAGAGACTCACCGTGTGCGCGCTGAGTCCATGTCCAGGACCAGCTTCGCTAAATGTTTCCTTTGTTTCTGGATATTTGGGATTTCCACCTGAGAGGACGAAGAAGAGGGTTGTTTGTTTGGTTGTTGGTGTGAAAGAGGAAACAGACTCGGCATTGTCAGAGGCTTTGCACCTGTTTCTTGTTCTCATGAAGATTCTTTTACTGACTAATCATATTCAGTATGTCCTATATTAAACACACGTACAGTGCAGGTTTGTCTGAGAAGTTTCAGGAACTATTAAAGGGCTCAAATCAACCTTGTCTCAAGGACTGGCTAGTCCACACAGCATTCTGGGATGGGAGAAAAACGTGCTCAGGTTTATTGGCATTTCTTTAAACCAATCACAATCGTCTTGGACGGTGCTAAGCGTCGCACGGTGCAACGTTGCCTCTGCAAAATAGCCTCGGGAAGGAACTTGTTTAGGTGGAATGTGTGTACGTTTAAAGGTTGTTTCAGATTGGACAGATAGTCTAGCTAGCTGTCTGGATTTACCCTGCAGAGATCTGAGGAACAGTGAACCATAGTCCTCAGAAATCCAACGGAGTTTAGAATACCAACACAAAGAAAGAGGAAGGTAACGGACGTACGGCCGAAAAGAAGGACATACAGCAGAATTTCCGGTGGCAACGGGGCAATCCCAGAAGTGGAAGGTTGTGAGTATAGACTAGTCTGGGTCCACTTGAATATATTTTCCTGCCTAGATTTATTTATCTTGTGAAAACACCAGAGACGGTGGCCGGGTTAGCTTAATTTGCAGAGGCCAGCACTAGTTAGTTTGATTTGAGTCCATTAATGACACAGGCCTGCACACAGTGTGCTTTCCGTACCTCTGCGAGGTCGTACAGAGGGTCGACGACGTCCCTCTCGATGGTGAGCTCGAACAAGATGAGCTCGTGAGCGAGTTTTTCCTGCGTCTCGCCACAGAGCTTCAGCATCTTCCTGCAACAGACAACAGGACCAGAAAACATCGGTGAACAAATCAAACAAAGAGCACGAGTCAGGCTCTCAGGTTACCAGAGGTACAACAATAGAAGAAGTGCTTTTGGTCAGTCAGTGTTCTCCGTAACAGCATCTAAAGGCTGGAATATGTTCTATTTGTTTATTTTGCACTATAAAATCAAGACAACAATTACACAAAAAGTTAAATAATAAAAAAATAAAGATTGTGCAGGTGAGATTAAGAAAACCCCTAGGGGCTTATAGAAGGAGTCGCACCTAAGAAAGAGAGGAATTGTATAGAGAATGAACAATTGCAAGTGTCCTAAACAAAAAACAACACATTGAACACAAGTAAGCACTGAATTAAAAAAAATATATATATATAAAAAAACTAATAAAAGCATAAGGTTGGCTACGTAAACATCAAAGGCATAAAATAAATTACAATAATATAGATAAAATGAGGATATGTGGACTGATGTGTGTATGTGTAAGAAGAAATGACAGCAAGGCCGAACAAAATGTGATATGAATAGTTCAGACATAGACATGCAGCAAAGGGCTGCAAGTCGGAGTCGAACCCAGGCCCACAGTGTCGAGGAGTAAACCTCTAAATACGGGAGCCTGCTCTACCAACTGAGCTATCCGGGCACCCTGATTGATAGAATCTTGAACTCTTTAAAGTTGTGGATAAGAGAAGTAAATACTTATTGTTCTTTTATTGGTCAGCTGAAGAACTGGCTTATTGATAATCAGATATGTGCACCTTAGATTGGTGACTGCCTGTTGACTTTGGCTCCCTGTCTGCAGATTTGTCGTGTCTTGTTGCTGTCTGTCTGATGTCTTGTGTTCGTTACTTGTTGTGCATTATGCCCGTTTGAATGTTGGTCTGTGTATGGTGCTTTTACGTGCTGACTGTCTTAAGTCGTTGTATTGTATTTTATTTTTTTAGGTTGCCATTTTCAAACTGGCCAGGGACAACAGATGAAAATTGGCCTGCTGAGCTAACTCTGGCTCATTTACAGTTACTTTGCTGTTGATTAATGAACACTGTCCCTGTCAAATAAACAAATAAATGAAATGAGTCACAATGTGAGGTTTTCTCTACCACAATCCTCCTGGAGGATAACAAAAACAATTTCCTTATAAACTGCTGATATTTATGCAACTCTCTTTCAAAACTCTTACAAACAACAGTGATGCCTTCACATAAATTCATGCAGCAAGGTGATGCAACACAGGGTAACTCACTACATCAACATGTGCATATAAAAGCGTTTCATTTCCTGTGTTTTTCTGAATCTGAAATAAATAAAAAAAACATCCAGATGATTTATATCTGCAGATGCTTTTGTGTTTGCAAAAGAGTTTAAAAATGTATTCCAAAGGTTTTTTAATTGTCATCCAGACGTTGTCGATGGCCCAGAGAGCTCAATATACTTAGTGGCCCAATCCCAAAGTGAGCCCTGAGGACTAAGGACTAAAGACTCACAGACTTAATTGATCTCAGGTGCTAAGTGAGTGAGTGTGTGAGGCCACATGGGCTCAGATAGGTAGAAATGGGATTGGGACAGCACTTCACGAGATCACGTGTTACCTTGGCGACGTTTAATAACAAAGATGTTGCTGACACTTGCCGGTTTGGAAGTTTGTTGCTTTCCACACGGCCGAGGCACAGGAGACAGCTGCCTGATTCCACATTTTTTTCAAACTCTGGTTTTACAAGCTGGACGACAGGCTGGTCTGTGTTCCGTGGTCGTGTGTCCTGCTGTTGTTTACCTTTGTAATTTCCGGATTTCCCGATGGTCTCAACACTTTGAACTGTGGGTAATTCCCTTTGGTGAAGTCTGCATCGATGCAGACTCACAGAAAGGGCTCGGTAAGTGTGTACTCAAACCCTCACACCCTTTGAAATTTGACATTGGGACAACCATATTTTATATATATATATATATATATACACACATTTGGGATTGGGCCAATAACACACGCAAAGAAACATGATACATGCAAATAGATAAAAGTCGCATGGGCAGCATTTAGAAAAAGCGTTACAAAATGAGACAAATGAGTTGTGTCTTCAACATTTGTTTATATTTTGTCTCTATATGTTTTGGCAAGTTGCAGTGTGTTGAGCTGTATGTCTGGACATGAATGTAAAATCAGTTCTGGGTTATAAAAACATTCCTTTTCCTGTCGCTGTTTTTAGAGAGAAAATGCTCCTACAGATAATCAACGTGTGTGTGTGTGTGTGTGTGTGTGTGTGTGTGTGTGTGTGTGTGTGTGTGTGTGTTTCAGTGTGTACTCACCCTAGTAGAGACTCGTCCCCGAGCACAGCCGCCCCCTCCACCATACATTGTGCTAGTGTTGTAAGAGGAAGCTTCTTCTGCGCAGAATCACACAAACAAACACACAAACACACAAATCGATCGATGAGTCAGCCAGTCTGCTGAATGTGTCATTCAACACTGGAAAAACAAGTGAAATGAACCACGCACGTAAAAACAAACAGACATGTTGCAGGACACACACACAAAGACACAAACCTGAAAGAAAAATCCTTTGTTCTCTCAAACCGATGGATATCATCAATTTGTGTGCTGTTAACTGGGAAGAAGGAGATGCTTTGTAATTAATTAATTAATTATTTTTACGTTATTAAGCTTGTCGTTCTCACTTTTCCCCAGCCAGCCTTATCTGCTCCTACCATTGACACTTTCCTAACCTCCATCAAGGAGATTATCGCTGCATATCATGTCGCTTAAATTGCCTCCTTAAGTCCTCCACTCGCCTCCCTCCCTCGCGTCTTAGTCCCTCCCACCGAGGAGGTACGGGAGAGACGCAAAAGAAATCATGTGTCTGTCAGCAGGATTACGGAAAAAACTACGGGCCCGATTTTCATTAAACTTGGTTGAAAGGTGTAGCAAGTGCCAAGGAAGAAACCATTCCATTTTTGGAGCAGATCTGAATCATGGTGCGGATACACAAATTATTTTTCACTTTTGTTACATTTTGAGATAGGGCGTTTGGCCTTGGCGGATGTCTGTGCTCTCCGAGCCTGATTATTTTTTGGGTTGCTTCTCACCGAGGGCGACCTGACAGACTTCTTGTCCACGTCCACGCCCTGCTGGCCCTGCAGACAGGCAGTCAACTTCTTGTGTGTGCTGTGGGAAACCTGCTTGACCAGCTCCAGACGTTTCTCCACCTGACACAGAAAGAAAGAAAATAGAGCTGCAGTGATTAATCGATTCATCGATTTGTTGTCAACTATTAAATTAAATCGCCAATTATTTTAATAATCGATTAAACGATGAAAATTCTCTGATTCCAGCTTGTTAAATGTGAATAGTTTCCTCTCTCCTCTGTGACAGTAAACTGAATATCTTTGAGTTGTGGACAAAACAAGACATTTGAGGACGTCATCTCGGGCTTTGGTAAACACTGATCCACATTTTTCACCATTTTTTGACATTTTATAAACCAAACAACTAATCCATTAATTGAGAAAAAAATCAACAGATTAATTGACTATGTCAAAAATCGTCCGTTGCAGCCCTAAAAGAAAAGACATGAGACACGATAGCATGTACTCGTGCACAGATTAGGTACGTTTCAGGACATCCTCAATCAAGTCAGTTACAGACACGCACATGCAGGCCCCTACATCCTGTCTGTCTGGCATCAAAACAAGCTTCTTTTCAGCCGCAGACGTCATACGACACCATTACCTGTGTCACTTAAATGCCTCTCATTTCATTATTAAACCAACTCAGTGGAACCGACGTCGCTGATCAATTACAGTGCTGCACTCTGAGTCAATCAGTGGGGACGTTCAGCCTTTTGTCTCACAAAGAGGTTCAATTTCAGCGCTCATTAACGTCGCCTGAAGGCAGTTCAGAAAACCATTTGAAAAAGTAATTTCATGCACATTGAATACTTTGAGTTGATGATGATTTCTTTTTCCTGTGAGAGGCAGCAAACATCATTCAAAAAGACACACTTAATTGATTATTACCTGTAGTAGATCTTCACTTAATACTTCTGTTTTTTCAGCCCTGGAAAAGAAGAGAAAAAGAAAAAGGAGGCTGTTAGGGTGGACGGGGGAATTCCGTAATTACATAACCTTTTGCAGAGGGAACTGGGCAACATACACACATATGGGCTACTACTCAATCAATGTAATTACACCATTTGCTGAACAAATAATAAATGATATTGCAGTTGCAGCCTGGAGCTAAAATAAGTAATGTTCATATTTCAACTTTTCAACGGGGCTCGAGCTAATAAAGAGAAAAACTCTCAGGCAGGGGCGGAGCGGGAAGGGTGGCTTGTGGGGCTCCAGCTACAATTTTTTTCTCAAAAACCCCAAATCTTTTAGGGTTTTAAGATAACTTCATCTTCATCTGTCATTTGCTCTCGGTCTCTCGAAATATCAACGTTCATCGTCCTCCAAATTTCAGCAAGGACTGAGTCCTTCGTTCAGAGGATTTCCCATAGACAGTAAAGGATGCATATGTGTATCCTTCGTGCTCCAAATCACCCACAATCCTATGCGCGCGGCTTTGCTGGCTCGTTAAAAATAAAAATCAATGGCGGACCTAAGCAGGAGTTGTAGCGGGATCGCTGACGGCACAATAATCATTTAAATGTAAGTATCTTTAGTGTTTGCCGTACATTTGTTATCACTGTTAATGTGTTACATCAATGTAAAGCTTAAAGGCAGCTACACACCGGGCCGATAATCGGCCGTTGGACAGTCTGGCGAGGTCAGTGACTCGAGTCTGTTCGGTGTGTTCCGTGCCGTCGTCCGTTGGAGGAGCCGTCGGCCTTCATTTTGGCCGACCTGACATGCTCAGTCGGAGACAAGGCAGTCGGGACTCACCTGGAAATGGCGAGCGGGATGAGCGTGACTAAGCCTCTCAAAATCTGACGGAAATCTTTTAAACTAACCTTTGTCGATCTGAAATGAAGACAGATTCAGCAACTGCACGGCCTGTTTCTCGCTTAAAATGTTTTCAGAAACAAGTTTCAGTGAACTATTTTAGTACAATATGAGATCGTATTCTGAATCAGCGCCATTAATGGCTGGTTGAAAAATCCAAACTCCGGAATCAGCTGCCGGTTTTAATTTTTTGGGCAACAATACAGATTAGCGTCGCCTGCTGTTATGGAAATGTATTACGTCTCGTCGCTTTGGTGTGTTCCGAGGCATTTTTTTGACCAACTCAGGGAGACTGATCAGTCCAACTGGCTTTTCTGCCAACGGTCGGCCGTCTGGTTGGTCTGTAACCGCCTTAACGCTTTAATGCTGGTACAAATTGCTATTATAATTAGGTAGATACACCCGAGCTAATGTTAAGCTAACTGAACCTATCATTTAACATTAGGCTGTTAGCTGGGTTGCTGTCTTTTCTGCCATTTGTTTAATGTCCGGTGGCAGAGAGATGTGCACTTGCTAGCCTGTACCATTTACGTGTTCTCCGAATGCTAAGGAGGAGCCTGTCCTAGCCTCTGAAGGACCTGACTTGGAAGGACTAGTCCTACCCAGGAAGGATCCTTGACTTTGAGAAACGGCTAGTAACAGGATGTCGGCCTTCCTGGATGATTCTTTTATAGATTTTTAACTATCATGTGATGCACAGATTTTTAGGCATCTTATTATCTCAAATGGCTTGAAAAACAGTGTATATAGCTGCCGTAAATGGAGCATAAGTCCCGAATGTAACAACCCCTGGTCTCAGGTTGGAAATCTGACAGAGAAAAAAAGAGCTTGAATGTCACTCAGGATACTTTTTGGCAACATATATGACACCAAATGCATGCCTATCTGTCATGGAAAAGGGATCCTGCTCTGGCCCTTTCCCTCAAGTTTCTCCCTTTTTTCCCTGTTAAATAGTTGGTGTGAGGTGTTTTTTTTCCTTTTCCTGCTTTTCCCTTTGAGGCAAATTTGTCATAAATAAAAATTGTATTAAATTGAATTTACAGTATTGAATTAACAGTTTCTCAAAGTTACCTCAGCAGTCAACACTATATAGTCTCCACAGGCCCACAATTAAAGCTAATTAATGTTTAATCCACCACATGAAAGATAATCTCAATAATCACAACAATAACTGTCAGATAATGGAATTACTTGCCTAAGTATGATGAAGCCTGGACTCTAAACTAGATGAAAATATGAAAAAGCGTGTTGATTAACTTCCAGACAATGTAATTAAACAGTTATCACGAAACAAGAGTCTGCAACCGTAGCAGCTCTGTGAGGCTGCACAGCAGTGCTACTGTACGAGCTAAATGCTAACTCAAAATTACAATGTTACTGTTACTCAAACAGGAGGAAGCATTTGTTGGGACTATTTTCAGCGGCGGATTAATCCATATGCTTTACAGGTCAGTTATAAACCACTTTAATTCATTAGGAAGATCCATCCAACGACTGTTTGACGACTTACTCTCTTTTTAAATAATGCTGCATCTGGTAACAAGCTTACACTTTATTTTACCGTAATTTCCTAATCATTTTCTGGGTAATTTCCCAGAAATAATTCCTATAAATTAGGACTAATTATAGGATAATTAAAATAGATTAGATAGATAGATGGATAGATGGATGGAAGGATGATAGATAGATACTTTCTTCATCCCCACGGGGAAATTCAAGTATCCAGCAGCTCACACGTACATTTAAAGAGACTTAAAAACGGGATAAGAGCAGCATTACTACAAACAGCACAGATCTGATCTGATTGGACAGAGGCCTTATAAAAGCTGCCTTTTTAGAAAGTCAAACCAAACAAGAAATTCAATTACAATCAATTCTTTGCAAAACTGCAAAACATGCTCAGGCTTATTTATCGATGTTTTTAAGAATCAAAAACCTACAACAGCTCTGTCTCCTCTCTGAGAACAATAAACCAATGAAGTCCACCTGACCTCAGCTCACTTCCTAAACAACACAGACAACTCATCCTCTCAGATTGAATCCTGACACAAACAGACTTTACATTTAGTCAAGAATAAAACCAGCTGGACTTACAGAGGCGTGCGGTTCCTGCCTATGGATCTAGTCCTGCTGATCTGCAGCTTTCTCTTCCACATCCCCCCTGCTAACAGCAGGCAAAGCACCTGTTTACAGGCAGGAGCCGAGCGACAATAAGAGGGGGAAAGTGAAGTGACAGAGGGAGGAGAAGAAGGGCAGCCTGAAGAATGAGACCTGCTAAGCTCGTCTTTTCACTCTTTCTCTCATCCCCCACCAATCTGTTATCGCTGCTATACATTCATGTCTGTCAACAGGCTGGACTGCAGAAAAACATGTTTGCCATTAAGAAAAGGATATAAAACATAAAAGACAGTTTGATCCTGATCTTTTAAACCCAACAAACACACACAGACAGACATACGTCACACACCTTATTTCTCATGGCTGATTATTTATTTGATCTGGTTGAAGTGGAACAGCTGGAAGCAGGAGGACAAAAAGGAAAAGCTCATTTCTTTCCACAGCTGGTGTCTGTTCGACTGTGAGCCTCAGCATGCTACAGTATCTGTTTTTTTTTTTTTTTACACACAGCTCTTAGCTAATGCAGCTATTTCAGCACTGTGTGGTGCCTTTCTGCGTATTAATCCACCCAAAAATGAATCTTTTGAAGGTCAAATACCACCTGCACCTCAAACAGTGCAGTGGTTTAAGCTTGGACTCAGTTCATTACGATCTTTTGTAAAATATCAAATAAATTATGTATTTCAGTTTATAGTTTTACTACAAATATCAAGGCCAATGTGTAACTAATATAGCAACAAAAAAACAAACAGGATATACAGTACTATATTAGTGTCTAGCCCCAGATGTACAAAGTACGTAAGTTGTTAAAAACTCTGGTGGAGTAGAAGTTTCAAACCCATGGAAAAACCCCTAAAAAAAACAATTAGCTACTTGTTGAGGTTCAATATTTTGTGTTATACCTTCTCTGTTTGTAACTCACTGCTGCTGCCTGTAGACGCCAAGATACACTTGAAAAAATGGGACAGGAATGTAGTTACTTTTGAATGGTGTTTGCTTACAAAAGGAAGGAACATTAATATTAGACCTGATGATGGATCAGAGGGGAAACAAGAAAGTTAATAAGCACGTAATCAAAGTGTGAGTGTTCCTGAGTGGAACATGAATTTGAGCACCAAATTGCATGACAATCCATCCAATAGTTGTTAAGATATTTCACTTAAAACCTCATGGTGGCGCTAGAGAAAAAGTCAGAGGATCTTGAAAGTCAGTAGGATTAATCTTCTGGGGAGCGTAAATGTCTGTACAAACTTTCATGGCAATCTATCCGATTGTTAAGCTATTTCAGTCTGAACCAAAGTGGTGGACTGACCGACATCAACAGCCACCTGCATTGGTAAAGGTGCATTAGATCGATAGAAAGAGGATTTAATCTAGTCTTTATCTGTGTGGCTTTGTGAGTGTGTGTATAGCTTTAGCAGAATGACTGTTTCTGTTAGCACAGTCACAAAGGCTCTGTCTCTGTATGTTGATTTAACCTTCATTTATTTCTGACACACTGTGTGCAAATCATGGCTGGTTTGAAGTAAATCGCCGACCGTCACTGGATCCATTTCCTCTCTGACAACAAGGACAGCAAGCAAGCAAGATTTACTGGCTCAGTGAATTTATATACGAGGGGATAATGATACACACACACACACACACACACACACACACGAGTGGTTAGCAGTTATTCAACACCAGTGCTGCTCTTACACACTCAGACAAACACAAGTAATCCAAACATGCTTACAATGCAAAGGACTGTTTCTTATTTTGCACACGCACACACACACACACACACACACACACACGTACAATGTTTTTTTCCAACCAGACGATGAATCCTCTCTGACTTTTTCTTGACCTCACAGTCCTGCTTGTATTATATTTGCTAATGTACTTGAATAATAAAAGAATACAATAACGTCTGCAGACGATTCATGATATCTCGAGTTTGAACTGTCATGTCCTCAATTACCAGCAGGAGGCAAGATTCAAGAACACTTTGCCCCCACATCTCCTGAGGAAAATGAATGTAACATTAACTGTATTTTAAAGCTGTAGCTGCAGCAGCATAATGTACCTGCAGTGTTGCTGGATGCATGAATGTCACAGTGGCTTTTTGTAAAAAAGCAGCTGCATACTAGAGAATGTGTGAACACAGTGGCTATCAGAGCACATATTCACACACAGGGCACACTATTCTGATGTAAAAATAGACAATTTTGAATAAGTCGTATGCATTTTAAACCATTAATATCTTCAACTAAAGGCTTTTAATGTTCCTTTTCTTCTCGCTGTGCCTGAAAAATGTTTCTTTTTTAAATAAAACATCCATGCAGCCAACATTTCCACGTGTTTGGCCGAGTCTCTGCATGTCTGCACGTGTTAGGAGAGGAGAAGGTCAGCTGTTAATATTGTTGTGCTGACGTTTCCCCTCGGGGGATTTGGACATCGTAACGCAGACTGACGGGAGGTCACAGCTGAGGAAGGGAGAGGCCGGAACAACACATGGTTCATATTTTTGGAAAAAGATCAAAATCAAAGGGGTACAAAAACAAACACTCGCAAGAAACTGAATATTATTTATGGTCGCTTTTGCATCGGAAAAAAGGGGAAACGACTTTATCAAGAATATAATTGGAATATGCTCCATCTCTCTCTGCAGCTTTTTGTTACTTGTTTGACACATCAAGGGCGCTAAAGCCTCCTGAATCAAAGCCTCAGCAGCAGAGTCAGGACTCTACTGCAGCATCAGTTTCTGTCGTCACACCCGGGATTCCCACTGGCACAGAGAGAAGAGAGCGAGGAGGCGAGGCGGTGGGGGGAGGCAGTGATGAAGAACACAGAAGCAGCGAGAGAGAAGACGATAGAAGATAATCAATGTGTGAAAAGGGGGTTTTACAGAGATAAATCTTTTGAGAAGATTTGGAAAGAGAGCTGGTGAGAAAACACATGGTTCTTCTTGTAAAATGACTCAGCTCTTTGTTTTTGCTCTTTTCTCGGGTCCAGAACTTCTGGCAGAAGACCAGAAACGTCCACCTAAAAAGGGTTCAAAGGCCGCTTCCTCTATTCAGAAACTGACGCACCAAGACTGCAAACCTGGCAGTTAACCCTGAGGACTGTATACAGTCACATTTGGTTACTGCAAGGAAATGAATAGCTGTGCACTAGCAGTGTTTCCCATACATTGATATCTTTGTGGCGGCCCGCCACTCAATCAATGTTGACCGCCACATACTGCTGTATCTGCTCTCAAATTTTGTTTTCAATTGTGTTCATGTTCAAGTGTTCAACAAGTTAACAACATATACAGTAACATTTAAGTTTCTTTTTTTGTCTTGCATGCAGAAGGTCACAAAGAGGTGAACAGCATCTGGCTGTTAAACAGAATTACAACTTGTGGTATCTTGTTTTGTCAAAGAGCCCATTTATGTTTTTTTCACAAGATTACATTGTGTGCTGTAACTGCCCCTGCACCCTTACAGCCATGAGGATGGGACTGTGGGCAGCTTGTCTATTTAAGCTGTTATACAAAGTTGGCAAAAATATTTGCAGTACAATTTATAAAAGTATTCTGCACCTCTTTCCGCGCGTGGACCCCCCCACCCCCGGGTCAGCTACCACCGGATATACAATCTAATTCTGTGTGAAAAACTGACACACTTTATAAATCAGTACTATCTAATGCAATCTAACAATAGATCTGCCATTTTCCAGCTACCGTTAGGCTAACATTACCATGTGTCTTTAGCTGCATGCTACCAGCCGGTAAACTACGCTGCGTCTGTTGTGGTTTTCTTTGGATGTGCGCAAGTTGTCAGGGGTGGAGAGATAAAGAAATACTGAGGGAGTGAAAACACCTTAAACTTTGAAATTTCCCTTAATACTTTTCCTGTTGAACGTTTTGAATCCCCCCTTAAAATAAATAATATAAAAAATATATTCAAATGTTGGCTGAGTGAGGTTAGTCTTCGGAAGGGGCTAAAGTGCGTATGTCATTCAGAACACAAGACAAAAGAAGAGTTTACTTGCAAAACGCAATGTGCAAAATAGTTGTTTTTGATCAGTAGGAGCCGAAATCGCGATCAAAATTTGATTAATTGCACAGCCCTGCTTGTTAATACATACTACATTTTTAGTAGGCAGCACGGTTTAGTCCCAGGAGGTGGAAAGTGAATCTTTGGTAGTTCCATAACATTTAATACTACTTCTACTAATTCCCCAGAAAACATACTGTATGTATTGTTCCCTTTTTAGCCATTAATTTCCTGGAAAAAACACAAAAAATCCTGAGGAAAATAGAACAATACAAACTGCCTCTGAGATGTCGCAGCTCTTACTCAACTATTCAATTCTACCGTTATTATCTCCGCCCTCCTGTCTGCTGTGAGCTCCGATCAATACAGCAAAGATGTGTATTTGCAGGAGACGACCGACCTGAGAAAGCCATTATTTGTGTGCTTTGATATTTTCATTATATGTCTGCAGACCGGCCATTTAACCCAGACTGCCTGGAGGCAAAGAAAAGAGTGATATGTCTTGTAATATCACTACGCCAGAAGGACATACTGCACTTTGACTGCATTAATATAATATGTAGGCTTAGAGCTGAACAGGTCTTCTGTATTGAATATGTAATTCAGTCTATCTTAAGAAGGGGAATTGGTATATGATGAGGAAAAAAATGGTTCAAGGACAGAAAAATCCCCCAGGAGGAATGTTCCAGGTGAAGTCAGATTACCCAGCATGCCTCTCTCCCGCCACTAACTGAGGAGAAGAGTGGGTTTGGTGTTGCTATGGCAGCAGGTGTTGCAGCTATGGAGCAGATGGATGGATGAAACATCGAAGTGGAGAAGGCGTGTGAAGATGAATGAAGCGGCAGAGTAAAGTGGAGTCACTTCTCCAAACAGCAGCCTGAGGTGTGACGCCGGCGGCCGAGCTTTCATTTGTCACAGCAGCAGAAGATGAGATCTGTATCTTCATCTCTCTCTGTGTGTGTGTGTGTGTGTGTGTGTGTGTGTGTGTGTGTGTGTGTGTGTGTGTGTGTGTGTGTGTGCGTGCATGTGTCTCATCCTCACATTTTCTTTTGGTTTCAAGGTCAGGTCTGTGTGGAGTCGGGGTGGAATAAGAAATCATCATGGAGCCTAAAAGGCAACCTCACTAAAAAGTAAATATGTGCACGTATATGTGATAGACTGGAAAAATGGAAAATGAAAACACACTGTACACTGTATATGAGAAGATTGATACCACTCTCATCTGTGTGTCAAAACAGCACAGAAAAATGGGAGGCATTAGCTTAGCTTAGCACAAAGACTAGAAGCAAGGGGAAACAGCTAGCCTATAGGTTTTAAATCCGTATTTCATAGAGAATGTTATCGTAGGCAACAGATGGTTTTACGGGGAGTAACATGCTCCCAGCTATTTATTTTTAAGGGATTTCAAATGTAGTGCTAATATTTTATTTATTTAACATTGTAGGTGAATGGTGAGGGCCATCTTCGCAAATTCAAACTGCAAAGATAACAAAGGGAGATGGACGTTTCAAATGCAGTTTGAATCGGTAAAAATCTGTTCAGCCACGGTGGAGATGTCAATGTCAGAAGTTTAACAATAATGTCTTTTCCACAAATGTGATGGTGTATTGAGGAGAATAACATCAGTAGGCTATAAGCTGTAGGTGAATGGTCTAGGGAACCAGGGAAACGTACATTGAACATTTGGCCTTGGGAAAAACATGCTGGGAACATTTCAACCATTTAAAATGTCTTCTTAATGTGTCATATAAAGAGGATATTGAGCTGGGGAACACATGACACTGGGGACATAGATATACACTTAACAGTGTTTTGTTAGCAGTGCTCTTGAAGACCAAGTATAAGTAACACACCATTTAGATAGATAGATAGATAGTTTATTGTCATTGCATCTCACACAACAAAATTAAGATGACATGATAGATAGATAGATAGATTTAGCATCTAAACCGTACGCTCTTGGCATTTGCAGGAACGTTTTTTTTTCTGTTCAAGATGCTAACTTACTAACAAGCTATCTGAAGTTAACTAAGCAGCACAGTTTCCCCCATGGTGAAACCAAGGGGGTAAGTCAGCATCCATAAAGCGTAGCTCCTATGAAGCCATTTTGTTGCCATCAAGCCATCACCCGACGTTAGCGTCCCATTGACTGCCATTCATTTTGACGTCACTTTGACAGTGAATAACTTTACATCTGAAGCGTTTAAAGACTCTATTTGTCCATTGTTTATTTCTAAAGAAACACGACAATGTATAAAAGGCTCCATTACCTTGTACCTCACGTTATGGCTCCGTAGCAGACATTTTTGGAAAAATAGGCTAACCATTGTGTCATAACCACCTGACTTACTGTCGCACAGTAGAGGAATTACCGTATAGTACAGGAGAAGCTCGCAGGCAGTTTCGACTTACATTAGCTGTTTAAGCTTAATTACTAATGTTAACTATCATTTTAGTTAGCAATAATTAGCCTGTGTATACCTGCGCTCTCCGTCTCTGCAAGATTGGGAATGATTGAGATTTCTGAAGACTTACAACTTTCAGACAGGTTGCTCACGTCATATCTATGTAGTCAAGCTCAGTTTGAGGCTGCGCAGTAACGCTCAGCCATCACCGGAAAAGTGCTTCTAATATCCTTCACTGGTCTCCGTTGAAAACAACGGCATCACTTTGTCCATTTCTGGAACTGTCTATGGGTGAAACAAAGACATGGCTACAAAGCTAACGTGGCTTGTGTTTCAAAGTCTGTAAAAAATTCAGATCTTGAAATTCACCAGGATGCCTTTTAATGATCAATTACATTTTAAATCCCTTCTTTTGGGGTTCTGAGTTTTCTCTTAAAAGAGAGCACAGTATGTAATTTACAGAGCACATCTGAATTCTGCAGCTGCAAAAATCATTCAGTTTAATTTAAGGTGAAACAGTCAAATCCACCTGATTAAAAACATAATTTAATCAGGTTTAAATGAATATTTCAGTTACTCTTCTAGGCAAAATCAGTCTTTTGTTTTCCTACAAAAGAGACATAATCATAGCAAACAATTTGTTGCATCTGACAAAGAAAACTGTCAAAAAGAGGACTGTCAAAATGTGTATTTCAACATGTTTCAGACCAAATCATTTGTTCTGTTTTAAAGCCAAATTAAATCTTCCTTTTTGTGGATCCACTCCAACACTCAGACAGATACTGTATTGAGCTTTGTGCTTTTCACAACAGACCACCTTGATTCTGGTGTCCATGCAGAGCACATGCTGCATAGTAAACAGCCCCAACACAACACAGCACTAGATAACAAAACACAACCGGGGGCTAAAGCTTTTCCCCCCCAAATCAAAATGCTGCTCACAGCCAAAGGTTTCGAGCATCCACGTCCAGCTCTCCGGAGAGTTTGCTATTTTTCTCGAGGAGCACTAAATCCCACAGCTTTTCTCAGCTGAATGCAATGAAATGGCCGGACTCATTCCAGATTCACCCGCAGTACCTTGGCCCCCTTTGGCCCTCATGATTAACAAGGCAACAAAACACAGCAAAGCTTGGAAAAATAAAAATCTACCGTAGGAGGTCGTGCACTTCTTAAAAGCCTCCAAAGATTCACTTTCCACCTCCTGGGACTAAACCGTGCTGCCTGGAAAAAGCACAGAACTCTCCTGAATAACAAGAAAAGACAAGCATGTGCGTCCAGTTTTAGAGCTGAAAGAGCATAAAACCTTTTATATAAAATATCATTATTTGTCTTGTATATTAAAAGGTGTCTGTATGCCTCAAAGGAAGTCCAAAACAAACAAGACCCACTTCATGCAGCTCTATTTTATCATGAGATCACAAGGGGACACATGACAGTGCTATTAGGGCTGCACTATATATCGTTTTTTATCTTCATCGCGCTATCATGTGGCGCAATAACCATATCGCGAAAGGTTGCATCATATCGCAAAAGACACTCAGAGGTTTTTTGTGTTAGTTGAAAGAAAATATCAGCAGAAAACTGCACTTTAAATTGTTCTGTCATTCTTTTTTTAAAGATAATTTTTTGGGCATTTTAGGCCTTTATTTATATAGGACAGCTGAAGACACGAAAGTGGAGAGAGAGAGGGGGAACACTCGAGGAGTACACCTCTATATATGGGTGCCTGCTCTACCAGGTGAGCTACTCAGACACCGTGTCATCCTATTTTTAGTGGTGCCTTTTATATTCAATTCAATCTTCAATTTGTTCAATAAAATAATGTTGGTAATTATTTCCTTTCATTTGTTTTAAATTCTTCAAGCAGCAGAAAGGCAGATCTGAGTACACTTTGAGTACAGTTGATGTATCGCAAGTAATATCTTTATCGCAATATTCAACAACGTTATCTCATATTTTCCTCATATCGTGCAGCCCTAATTGCCAGGGCTGTCCTCGACCTCGACTAAAGACATTCTTAGTCGACTAACACTCATACGATTTTGTCGAAGTTGATTTAATCAACAGATCTGTAAAACTGAGTTTCACAAACAAATCATGCAAAAGCATCACTTTAAATCTTGCGTTCACCACAGATTAGGGCTACACAATTAATCGCAATCTTATCGAAGTCACAATATGGTCTAGTGCAATATCCAAATCGCAGGGGGGTGCAATACTGTATTTGTTAAAGGTAAAATAAGTGTCAAACCATTCTGAATGAAGTATTGTGGTGCTGCAGAGACGTCCCGGCCTACAAATCCTATCCTACAGACTAGAGAAAAACATCTTTGTTTGGTACAGATCCTCGCAAAACTCAAACTATAATCATTTTCATTTTTTTCAATTTTTATATTTTTTATGAAAATGAGAATGATACAAAAATGATCATTCCCTCGAATATCATAAATCATATAGCAATCGCAATATCAGTCAAAATAATCGCCGTTAGATATTTTCCTCATATCGTGCAGCCCTACCAAAGATGAGCTGATATGTTAAATAAGTTATTCAGCATGAAAAAAAAGCACAAAAAGGACTAATCGACTAAAATAAATCTTAGTTGACTAAAGCCGCCTACACATGATAAGCGGTTTGCTCTCTGCGCACCGCTAGGTAGGGCGCAGAGAGCAGTGCAGAGAGCAAAGCACAGCGCAGGTATTCGTCATCAAGGGTGGCAAGGGAGCTATTTCCCGTTGTTAGGTAACTACATGCTGTTATCTCATTGGTTGCGCTTTTGAAAGGTCAGCGGCAACTAGGTCAAAGTTAAACTAATTTGAACTTTGTGCACAGTGCAAAGCGGAAAACCCAAACGGTGCGCGACGCCAGGGGTAGAGCAGCGCATAGTTAGGCGCCACCGCTCTCCCCGTAGGAAATCAATGGAACGGCCGGCGCAGAACGGTTTTGCCGCTTATCATGTGTAGGCGGCTTAAGACCATAGACTGTTAATATTAATGGACAACGCATCCGGTTCGGCGAAGTGATGCAAATGCGGAAGTCCCTTAAACCTGCATTCTATCTGAATTCCAGCAGGGGGCGACACGTGTGGTTGCAAAAGGAGGTCTGTTTCTGTAGAAGTCTATGAGAAAGTGACCCACTTCTCACTTGATTTATTACCTCAGTAAACATTTTCATAATGAGTTTATGGTCTCAATCGCTAGTTTTAAGTCTTCTGCAACACAGAATGATGTTCATTTTTTTAATTATGGTCTCGGCTCAGCAGATCTCCACAAACCAATGGGTGACGTCACACATGCGCTGTCCATTAATATACAGTCTATGCTTAAGACCAAAAACTACCGATTAGTCGACTAACCAACTAAGAGGGGGCAGCCCTAGAAATTGCTTTAAATAACTTCAATTAATTGTTTTTATTGACAGACACCTCACACTTTGCAATAGATATATATAGGAGAATATTGTTTGTCTGTTTGTTTTTTTCTTCTGAAAAACATGCAGTGGGCATGAGGGCAGTCATATTATTTATTTCAAGCACCACAATCTCCACCAATAAGAGAGAGTAGCATGTATTTGATAGCAATATGTTTAATCAACTCAGGTCTTTTCTGGACAATAATAGAACCCTATTTAGAGAGACTTTAGAGTAAATCAAACTAAATCTTGTAAAAGTGAAGGGGAAATCCTCATGCAGCAGAAAATGACCCCTCTTACATCACAGAGTGCCATGAGAGGCCAACTGATCTCCCAAAAAATGACAAAGGAAAGTCTTATGAGGAAGAACTGAGATCTGATTTGAATGTTTCTTTAAAGGACTCCGGCAGCTCAGACTGAAACTTTAATGCCTCATGGTTTGATGCTATTAATATTTCAGTACAGCTAAAAATAAAAAGTGGTCTCAACAATATTGTAAGAATGGGAAAGGTGAGTGCTCTAAAGGACAGCTGCAACAATTACTTTCATTATCAGTTACTCTGCTGATTATCTTCACCATTCATAGATTTGTTGTTTTATTTATAAAATGTAAAACAATGTGACACCTTTAAATGTATTGTTATGTCTGATCAACAGTAATAATATATTTATACATTTATATTAAAATGTTTCTGCTTGGTGGCCGGGTTAGCTCAGTTGGTAGAGCAGGCGCACATATATAGAGGTTTACTCTATACTCTTCATCTGTCCTGTAGAAATAAAGGCCTAAAATGCCCCAAAAGAAATCTTAAAAAAAAAAGAAAAAGAATATATATATATATATATACACACACATATACACACAAACCCTATGGTATTTTATACTTCTACTTCACTACATCTCAGAGGCAAATAGTGTACTTTTTATTCCACTACATTTGTCTGACAACATTTGCTGATTTAGATTATTGAAACAAATTATAAACCAACTAATAAAATATGATTAATTATTAGGTTAAACTACCAAGCAGAACAAAAAGTAATTAAAATGAGCTCCACATTTACCAGCTGCAACACTGAAGACATTAACACATTAATGCAGCAATAATTATAATCCAGTAACATAATAATATACTGTGGTATTGATACTTCTTCCACCTCTGGACAAAAGTAAATAAATGGTCTTTTGTGTGTGTGTGTGCCGTGCAGCTGTTCCCAAACAAACACTTCTTTTGACTTTATGTTTTGTGTTTCTTTATGATATAAAGAAACACACACACACACACACACACGCACGCATGAACGCACGCGCACACACAGACACACAGACATGCATGCACAGACCCACGTACACACACAGACACGCACACACACACACACACACACACACACACACACCCACACACGACACGCACACACACACACAGACACGCACACACACACACACACACACACACAAACACGCACACGTACTGGGTTTGTTTAATTTGTTTCACCATCTTTGTGGGGACCCGTCATTGACATAATGCATTCCCTAGTCCCTTACCCTAACCTTAACCATCACAACTAAATGCCTAACCTTAACCCTTACCCTCACCCTAACCAGAACCTAATTCTAACCCTAATCCTAAAACCAAGTCTTAACCCTCAAACAGCCCTTCAAACGTGTGGGGTCCAGCATTTTGGGCCCAACAAGGCTGTGCAGACCCCACAAGTATACTGTATTCCCCGGTTTTTGGACCCCACGAATATAAAGCACAAAAACAAGCACACACACACACACACACACAACCAGCGCTGCCCTTCTCATCACCCCCCCTCCCCGGACTGAACTCTCCCACACGCAGCCTGTTGAGCCCTCCTCGTGTCGACATGCGATCCGACCCCGTGGCTTTATCTTGGTGTCTTTACACAGCTGGCCTTAACCAGACCGATGGTGCTCCTCGACACTAGAGACACTGGAACATGTTGAAATGTTTGGGCTCAGGACAACGACCCCAGATTCACTGACTGGACACCTGCGTGCTGACGTTACTGCTGCTTCTTCTCTCACACACATACAAATACCGTTCGTTGTTCATTATAGTCCATGGGGGGATCGTTTCTGGTGTTTTGTTGGTCACTTATGTACAAATAGACAATCATCTGTGCTTTCCTTTACGGGAATGCTTCCAAACCCTTTTCCCTTGTGGACCTTTAAAATTAAGTTTTACGTACTTCCTTCTCAAGATTGTTTCATTTAAGGTACTTTTTGAAGCCTGAATAGGTCAATATCTCCAGTATTTTTGCATCATTTTAAGCCTCTATCATAGACAAATAGATGGAAAATGAATATGATGCCATCATTGATTAATTGTCTGTGTCACATTTAAAGCAAAAATGCCCCAAATCCTTCAGTTCCATCAGCCTTTGAGTTGAGAATAGTTGATGGTCTTCTATGATTGCAAACACAAACAATTTGGTTCTGAATAACTATGATTGGCAGTTTTTTGTGTGTGTGTTTTTTTTTTTACATTTTATAACTGAGAACATATAATTTACAGATTTATCAATAATGAAAATATTCAGAGGCCTGGAACCAGGCTAGTTCTACCTGTCAGATTTTCTTGAGACCCCTTGGCGGAGTCCCTACCTACAGGTTGGAGATCATTGACATTTAAATATTCAGGGGCTTTGTTTATATCATGACTGTGCAGGTAAAACCTTGTTGGGCCAATTAGCCGGACGCTAAATGCAAATCTGTGTTAACAAATTCTGCAGGTCCCGGAGAAAACTGAACATCTGCTGAAAGTGGCTGTTCTTCATCCAGCTACAGACATGCTGTGTTTATCCAGCCCTCTCACCCTCTCATCCTCTCACCATCCACCTCCACCCAGTCCTCTCTCCTCCACAGGAGTTGGGTCAGAGCCAGTGATGGGGTGTGCGAGGATCTCATATTTTTTGGCAAGCCGTTGGATTCTCTGACATTGTTTTTCCTTCATTCCCTCTGTTGTTTTTTATCTTCCTTTTTTTTTTCTTTCTGCATCTCCGTAAAATTCTTCCGTCTGGGCCTCTCGTCACTCGCTGTCAACCTTCCCGGCTCCGTGTAGCTGAGGAAACACACAGCGATTTGGCAGCCAGGCCGAGGACAGCTCATTGGACTCGTCTCTGCATGAGGAGTGTTGGGATGGGGAGGCTTCTCTCCTGCCAAGTTCTCATCATACTCAACAATTACACAGAATGACTAATAGCTGTGAGAAGAGGAGGAGACGAAGGAGACAAACAAGCAGTTCCCAAAGTTAGAAAACACACCAAGGGTGAGACCCAAAAACGCCTTTTATATTCATGTTGGCATTGCCGGAGCCGTGAAATTACTCAAGCAGGTGACAGGCGGTGTGAGACAATATGGTGCAGGGCCCTGGAGCAGTGACAGCATTGTCAGACTGACACAGGGTTTGCAGAGCGTTTTCTTTTGTTCGTCCCACTGAAGGCTAACAATACCAGTGATCAGTGGGAGTAGTTCCATCCTCGTCTCTCACATCTTCAGACGTGGCCTCCAGAGAAGTGAGGTTAGGCTGTCAAGGCTTTGCTGCTCACGTCAGACCCTCGGCCTTCGCCCTGAACGTTTCCTGGAGTGACATTTCATAAGGAAAGTAAATTCTGAAGGTTCATCCAGACAGCTAATCCTGATACAGGACAGTCATATTTCAGTTTGACTCTACCAAAACGAAATGTGTCTGCGTATATAGCTTGCCTAAAATAGGACTTGTATGATGTGATTTGTTTCCCCCTGATTATGAGTTGATTACAGGGTATTCTTCTCAGCTAGGCTGCAACTGTATTACGTTTTCATTTATACCATGGGTAATATGAGTATTATTTTTGAGTATTTATAGTATGTGTGTGGGTGTGAAGTATGTGCATTTATTTCATATTGTATTTTAATGCTGCAGACTGGAATCCTCCAACTAAGTTTTGTTGTGTAAATATATGCAATGACAATAAAGATCTATCTACTGTCATCTTAAAAGAAAAAAAGGACCAAATATCTAATTAACAAAGACATTCCTAAAGCAACTTCACAAATTAGTCATCATCTTAAGGTGGAAAAAAATTAAGGTATAAAGTGAAACTAGCTATATTGCAGAAATATGGTAGTCTCCTTTATAAATCTTACGGCAACCAGCTGCAGGCCTTCAGCCACAGTTTAAATTGAATGTAACTGTTAAATGCATCTTTGTTTTCCAGATATTCAGACTCACCTGTTGCTAATGATGTGTCTCACAGATTGGGCTACAAATCCAAATAATATTGCTTTTCAACTTTTTAGAACATTTTGGAGCATAGTACAATAATAGAAGAATGCCGAAAAAATGTTGAAAAACGTTGGACTTTGGATTTCTTTCTCTCTTTTTACGTTACGCAGATAAAACAGCACCAGTGATTAAAGTGTGTCTGTGTCTGTATCTGTTTTCACTTGAACATATGTAACTGTCAATCATGTTATGTTCACACACACACACACACACACACACACACACACACACACACACACACGCACACACACACAAGCACGCACGCACACACACACACACACAAACACACACACACAGCAGATGTACACATTAATTATGAGTCGAAACACACACAAACACAAACATGAGAGACTCCCACAACAGGGAGGAGACAGCAGATGTGAATCCAGGCATTACTGTACCACTGATGTCACGTTTCACTGTCAGATCAAATTAATTAGTCCAACAGCTGTTTCCAGCTCAGACACAGAGTCATGCTAATGTGACGCGCTCACGTACAGACAGATCTTTGATAAGTGAAAAAAATCAACCTGTGACTCATATTCTTATAACTTTTCTCCCAAAAAGTGATGACATTAACACGGATAATTCCAGTTTATTGGAGTCTTAATTTTTGTAGTCTTGTACTTCAGTTCACGGCTGAGATTTATGAAAGCAACAAGAAACAGGAACAGTCAGATAATCAGACTGTCTGGTTGGTTTAAATGAGGGGAAATCTTAATGTTACATCAAACAATGATGTTTTAGACAATAGTGTACTTTAAAGGCTGAAACTAATTGTTTTTATTATCAATTAACATGCCAATTATTTTCACCATTAATTAAAATGTAAATTATAAAATGTCATATAAAAAGTAGTCTTGTATAGTAGAGCTGCAAAGATGAATCGATTAGTTGTAAACTATTAAATCTATCTGCAACTATTTTGATAATCGATTAATCGGTTAAAAATTCTCTGATTTCAGCTTTTTATAAGTAAATATTTTCTAGTTTTGTTCACTCCTAGGTAACAGTAAACTGAATATCTTTAAGTAGTTAGTTAGTTGCAGCCCTATCGCATAGCCAGACATATCTCCACACTGTCTTTATACCACTTCATACGGTGGTAAAAAAAACACAAGGGAGCACCCAAAATGTTAATAATGAACCTGAAGTGCACAGCAAAAATGTGTGCGCACAACTTTAGTATGTACAGTAGGTCAAAGTTGAACTCTTCACTTATACATCTGCGTTGAAGGGTGATGCTGTGCTTATGGCAGCTATGTGTGGAGAGAGAGACTTTATACAGTATATGATAGTTTATAGTTCTCATTTAAATTAATCGGTAAAATAATAAGTTAATTGATAATGAAAAACAATTGCATCCTTTAAAGCACACTATTGTCTAAAACATCCTGTTTTTGCTGTGATGTTCCTTTATTTGAACCAAACAAGAAACGGCTCCGATAACCCAAAGGGGATGTCCGCATACTTTTGGCTTCAAAGTGGGAAAATGCTAGTTTTTAATAAAGAGATATGATGATAAATGTTTGCTCTGCTGCTCTCAGACTAAGCCCACTGCGTACAAGATGAATAGTAGAGGTTGTAAATCAACAGAATTTTAACTACAAGTTCTCCATTCTCTCGTATAAATGACGGCGAGCTTGGCAACAACCAAAAATAGATCTAATGGTACATTCTGACGCAGAAACACACATATATACACACACACACACACACACACACACACACACACACACAATACTACGCACACCCAGCAGCACCTCCCATCTGATGGTGCAGACATGTGTATAAAATATGTCGTAGCATGCGGCCTCTGATGTGTCCTTGTGTGCATCTGGTTAATGGCCGCCTTGGGAAATCCTCTGAATTTCTGTCAGTGCGGCTTTGCCAGCACTTAACCAAGGCCCTCTGTTGTACACACACAAATAAATATATCGTATATATATATATACTATATACACACACACACACACACACACACACACACACACACACGCATACACACGCACACACACGCACACACACGCACACACACAGGCTCAGTGGCACACACGGCCACACCCATGCATGCAGTCACACACACAAGCTGCTGCTGGGATCTAATTTTAGGGGATTTACGAGGCTTTCACAGTGGATTGAGCAGTATGACCGGTTCATATGATTATTGTGATATGGTACTTTAGCGAATGATGCATCAGTATCTGCATGTGATGCCTTTACCATGTTTGTCCTTGTCAATATATTTATAAGGTACTGTACTAAAATAAAGTACTAATTTAAGGGACTGGAATCATAATTGAAAAAGAGACCTGTTGTCATGTTTAGCATCATCAACATCTCTGCAAATACTGGATTTTTATGAAATGTTGCCCAGCCATTCATGATCCCAACAGGATGAATCCTCCTGACTTTAGTGATCCGCCACCACGAGGCGCCACCATGAGGCCAAAACTTTGGTTTACGACCAAGCCTCAGCTGAACTTTGTGTTTATCGTTAATTAGGAAATGTAAGAGAACACGTACAGATGTCAAAACGCTTCAAAAATTGCTTTCTGAGTTTTCTGCCAGGTGTCGTTATTCACACTCCTCATAATTATGTAAAATAAAAAAGTAGTAAACATTGGAGTAACTGAAGTCCACAGGCTTCTTGAAAACAGTCTAAAATATTCTCCACCACAGTAATTAATATGCAGCAGCAGGAGGATAATTACTTTCCATCGCTGCAACAAAAGCAACAATACAACTGGTAATAATAACTAAACAAATTGTTTCAAGAGACTCATAATGAGAGCGTGTCGCACACTGCGTGTCTTTGTTTGAGTTATGAGGCCAAAGGAAGAGGCTTAATATTAGAAACGTGAAAACAGAGTGACAGGAGAGAGCGACACTGTGTGAGACCACAGCCAGGCGACATTCCTACGAAGGGAAGGTGGTTTTACATCCTGTGTTGACTGAGAGATAACACAGCAAGTGTTGAAGTATATGACAGCTCAAGATGTGTAAATATGTGTGACTATACATGTTTTCCTGCCATCTACTGATTTAGTTTTAACCAGAGATGGATTAGAAGCGAGACGCCCCAACTCAGAGTAACCTCCTGTATCTGTGTCACGTGGGCTTCACCACGGCCACGCCTCCTTAGGAGACAAGCGGAAGGCCCTGCGTGTATTGATTCCAATGGGAGAAGTGAACGTGAACACAGATTATGACCGATTCTTTCACCCCATAGTCTCCAAAAGATAAATATTGGACCCCTATTCCACAAGCCACACAATTCTCCAGAACATTCTGACACTAAAATGGAATTTTTCAGATGGACACATCAGGAGAAAATTAACTTCCAGACCTGTTTCTGTCTCAGGACCGAACTCTCGCGAGATGTGGCAACACAGATAAGCTAACGTCAACTAACATCCGCGAAAGCCCTAAAAAAACTAATTTCCGTGATGCTAAATATGTCTGTTAGCTGTGTAAATATCTAATGTTAGCAAAATAAAATATTAATAAATTATACAAATATAACTTTTAATCCATCCAGATGATGTTCACAAATGAGGCCACGCCCATTTAGGAGACAGGAAGTGTGTACCGTTTCGTACTTAGGCGCAGCATGTAATGCGTTATCTTTAGCTATAGAGAATCTTTGGTTAAACCTCCACACCGGACAGGAAACAGCAGGTGGCATCTCTTCTCTCACGTCTTAGTTTAGTGACAAATGTAGCTGCTAACTGGGTTAGCTGCTAGCATTAGCTTCTGCGACTCTAATCTCTCATTGAAGGTTTCTTCTTTTAACTTGAAAAGGTAAAATGTGTTCCCGGGCTTCCGATCCATATATTCTAAGATAAACAAATAATTAAACAAAGTTAAAGCAGCACAATATTTTCAGCCATGCTAGCAGAATGGTTTTAGGTCGTCCCATCAGTCATCGTTAGCTTCTTTCACACCTGCACTGCAAACCTGAACTTATCTAAACATGACCCAGAGGAGCTGTATGTGAGAACGCAAATGTCCAAATCAGTTGGACTGGACATTAAACGGTCTTATGATAATGAAAGTGCTTTTTCTTCTTTAAGAAATGGCAGTCTCAGAGCACAGTGTTTCTCTATTATCCATGATATCAAACCTTCTTCTAATATCATTTTAACAACTTCTTAGCTGTACAAAAGCTGGTGACCTTTAACCTCGACAGTCTTAAAATGCTGCTTAGAACAGAAAAATAAATAAACCGCAGGACATACTGTTGAGCAATGCAGAATTTTTTTGTTAGGAATTTGTAAAATTACAATTTCTTAGATCTGGTGCAGAACCTGGAAGTTCCAGTTACACTTTGACTCTCCATGACTCAGCACCCACAGAGAAGCCAAATTGTGAAGATAAACTCTCCCAGATGCTCTGGATTTAGGCTCTGTAAGCTAGGAAGTGTTAGGTAAGGTAAACCTTTGTGACATTAAACTGCAAAAAGTAGTGTGTATCGTGGGCAATTATTGTCCAATTATTGTCCATCACATTAACTAATGAGGTAGCTTTCATAGGTCAAACCCTGCAGACATCATGAGTTTCACCTTCATAAAAAGAGGTGTGACTGAACATTTTGTGCTGTCAGCGTGCAGCACTGTCAAAGGAGTCTTTTTCCATGTCTCACACTGTGCCTTTTCTTTCTTACACTAGAACACACACATACAAGCACACCATGAGTCTTTCCCCTTCATTTCTTCACTTGTCCCTTTCTCTCTCTCCATTTTACCGATAAAAACATCATTTTAAGGAACCCCACAACGCCTGATGAAATAAAAAAAGAAGCAGAAATGTCCATTGCTCCAAAGACTGCAGATGAAGCAACACTTTGCCTCGGGCTCATCTGAGCTCCTCTGGGGTTTTTCTTGGACCTGTTACTGTGCCTTACACAGAAACACACAGCCCCCTAATAAGGCATAACCATTAAAACCAGAGAGAGAGAGAGAGAGAGAGAGAGAGAGAGAGAGAGAGAGAGAGAGAGAGAGAGAGAGATTTATGGCGCTCCCCGCAAGGCCTCTCTTCCTCGTTGCGACCCACATTCCACATTCTGTGATGGTGAAATATTCATCGCTATTATCGCAGCTGATCAGGATGGAAGCCTCGAACAACAGCGTGTGTTGAGTTTGGAAATGCTGCAACAGATAGCAAACGAAAATGCGTATGTCATGTTCCTCTGGATTATAATCTCTCTTTCACCGTAGTCAATTTTCAGCATGATTGCATGAAACATACATGAATCATGAGCCAGAAAAGGTGCCTGATGCAGGAGGAAGGGGAGGCCAAATGATGGAGTGTAGAAGGAGGAAAAAGGTGAGAAAATCTCTGCGTATTTCACTCTGAACCAAACATAATCCTTCACTCGCTACGCTTCATCTACTGTGCTGGGTGCGTTCTGTGTTTTCAAAATGTCAGCTGGGATTTCATCAGGCATCATGAGGCTCTGCAGCCGGGCACCAGATGCCTTGAGAGGAGAAGCCCTCAGGCAGCAAAGCCTGGTCCCCTCATCTGTCTACAAACACACACTCGCTTTGTTCAACACTGGAACGACATGAAACAAAGACTCATGAGGTGAGGCTACATAAGAACTGCTACAGTTCTGCAATTATGCAATAATGCAGAGCTGATGGGCGGAGGCAGGGAAAAAAAAAGAGACTGCGTTACAGTCTTTGGGAGGAAGACTTTGAAGACTAACACACCGGAGAAAGTCTGCTTCACCGCATGCACTGAGAAGAGCACCTGCTATGTTATTAGGGAGCATATGTTGCTCTTCTCAGCTACAAGTCATTGAGGGCGCTTCACTACAGGAGGATCTGAAAACAAGGCAGGCCATCCGTCATTACCAAAAAAGTAGCACTGAAGTACAGTATTCAAAGATTACATTTGTTCACAGGAATAAATGTTGACAAAGAAGGAACACCACTACAAACTATATTATCTCTTTTGGAGATATTGAACATTGTAGCACTTTGGTTTCCACGCTGCGATGCTAAGGATTTAAATCTTTTTATGCATAAAAGAAAAACAAGACGACATATACATGAAGTACACGCTAAATAAATTGACATGACATTTTGTACATTGTACATTTGGGCATTCATGGTCCCCAGAGGATGAATAATAATGGCTTTAGTAATCCTGACTTTTCCTTTAGTGTCACCATGAGGTTCACATTTGTGGTTTTGAGTGAAATATGCCAGACGTTTATGTTTTCCTAAGGATGAATTGTAATCACTCTGGTGATCTCCTAACTTATCATCTAGCGCCATCATCAGCTCAAAATTGTTTTAATTTGTTCAGTACTTTGGTTCATGACTAAGTACTTGCAAAAATTACATTCCCATCAGCCTCAGCTGTACTTTGTGTTTCGTGTAATTTGCAACGTTAGCATGCTAAACGCTAAACTAAAATGGTAAACATAGTAAACATTACACCTGCTAATCACCAGCATGTTAGCATTCTGACGTTAGCACCTACTTAGGCTTATTAAACATCATGAATTGGCTTAAAATGATTCATGAAAAACTGCTGAAATGAGGACTAAAGTCTGCGTCACGGACTAAAGTCTGTCAAAGTCGGTTAATTTCGGTTTCACAAGCGACACGAACCCTGGTCTCATGGGAAAAAATCCTGTGTTTGTTTGACCCTAACACCACCTCAGCCTGTCTCCTTACGCAGAATTTGACACTCTTATGCTTTGTCAACTCACTACGATAATTACTACAATCACGATTAACAACAAACGTAAATATGGATCATTATGAGCTGCATGCACAATCGACCTATACGGTCGTTTTCTGGGTGAGGACGGTCTGTTTGAATCAATCATTCACTCAATTCCCTCGGCAAGAACTTTGATACTGCAGTGATGGCATAGATATGCAAGATCGTTTTTTGTGCTTTAATCAAAAGAAGTCCTGACCTCGGACAGTACGCTAATGATTGAGCATGAAAAATGAGCTATGTGAGAGCCAGATGAAAGAGAAATGTTCCTCTAATCTCTAAGAAACCAAGCAGCATTTTCTGAATATGATTCTCTTACAGCTAACTGGATCCTTGATATTTTTCACCAAACTTTTTTTTGGTGATAGCATCCCCAAGCTGAAGATGTTGCTAACCTTTCACTAAATAGCCTGCTGCATGCATCTAACTGCAATACAATGAAACCAGAAAGACTTAATAACATTTCCAGATAATACTCTTGTTATTTACATCCTGTAAATGCTATTGTCAATCATGTGAGACAAGTGTGTAATTTTAGCTTCAAAACAGGAGATAAAACTGAGGTGAATGTGCAGTAACCGTTCTTGTTTAGAGTCACGGCATTAATTGCTATTTATGGTGTTACATAAGTGACATTTTCCATTATACGTGGTCGTCATCACAGCTTCAGTCGGCTGCGTCGTCGTGTGTTGCAGCTCCTGAGATGAAGTGAGACGGAGGGGGAAGCCTGGCTGTGTGAGTCATCACCTGCATCATGAACCTTCAGGCTGCCCGGACACTAAGACCGTCTGCTGAGAATGACCCACACAGACTTGTGCAGTCCAGGAATTATTTTACGTTTGTTGTTTACATGAACACATATTCCTGAAGAATGTTAAATCAATGTCAGCATCAAAACTAAATGACTTTTCTCAGATCTAATGATTATTGTTGCTCCCCAGTGGACTTTTTTGTCTTTAAGCTTTCTGAGTGTTATTTTTTCATTATATTTTCCAATGTTTTAGACACAGATATGATCATATTAATGGTCGAAATGATGTGAAATTGTATTGTTTTTTTAAAATTGAAAAACGTGACATTTTATTGAAGGAGGACCCCTGGGGCCAAATAAGTCTTTCACAAACCTAAGGAAAATACTGCTTTAGTATTACTACTTTTACTTCAGTAAAAGATCTGAATACTTCTTCCATCTCTAAATACACCTTTAAATCTACTAGAGCTCCGTTTCTCTGGAACAGCATGAAATCAAAACTAGTTTTTTTTTATATTTCTTTCCTTATGCTTTTTGTATTTGAATGTTACGGTTTCTTTTACCTGTCCCTGTATGTTTCCGTTTGTCTGCCTCTTGTGTACAATTAAACTGGATTGAAGATTTGAGATCTTTTCATACTCTTTAGACTTCATATAAGCCTCGCTGGCTTCCTTCCTCCCCTGCAAATATTTAATGTCATTATTGTAAACAGTTCTATGACATTTTATCATGTCATTAAAGCCGTAAACTTCACAATATGTATATTGTAATTATGTATGTAATATAATATATAAAAACGGTTTTGTGTGGCAGGGCACCTTTAATGTGGAGCTCCTTCTGTGTAGCTGTTGTGACGAGTAGTCAACTAACTGGGTCAGAGCTTTGTTCAGCGGGCCTGAGGATCCGCCCTTTAGCCCTCAAACATGGATCAACTTCATGAAAAGAAATAGATTCATTTGGGATCACTTTCTCCATCAAATTATCATTCAACATGTATTTATTACAATAAGACAAATATGTTTTCTTTTCATACAAGCTCCATAACCGTCATACTGTAAATAGTGTTCTGATAAACGCTAGCGTTCCACTCAGTAATCACAACCACCGTCATCACGGCCGCCCTGCATCAATAATGACTGAACGCCTCAGCGATGCAGCCGCCATGTACACACAAAGACCTTCAAGCCAACTTATGACGACAGTAAATCAGCTCTACAGCCACTGACGCGGTAAGTAAAGGTTGGCAAAGAGCAGTACGTAATAGCATGATAAACAGCATCTATAACCCAGCAGCCACTCAGGCATCAATAAAGCAGAGATTTTTCATTCCTGAAAGGAAGAGGAGGGGTCTGTGGGAGATTTTTGTTGTGAATAATGAGGATACTGTCTCATTACACAGCAGGGGTATCTTTGCCACAGATACGGCTTAGCCTTTGTTTAACTGTAAACTGTCCCTGGTTCAAACCCAGCAAGGAACCTCTGTTGCATCTCTGTCTCTCTCATATTCTGTCATCTTCTCTACTATCTGTAAAAAAAAAAAAAAAAAAAAAAAAACATATATGAAGAGTTCATTTGCAAAAAGTTTGATTAATATTCCCTGGATTGCACAAAAACATGATTTAGGAAAATTAATAAAAACAGATATCTGTTTTTTACAAATAAACCCATCTTATATTATAAAAAACAAAACATGTTGCAGGTAGATAACTTCAAACCATGAACTGTCGAGACAGAGGATCCTGTGATAAATTCCCACGTTGTCCACTAAATCCTGACTCATACATAACAAACCTGTGTGCAGTGTTTTGGCGCCTGATAAGCCTTTAAACCTGCAGATCTATCACTCAAACCTTCATCTTTTTTTATCCCTGAAATAACACGGTCCCACCAGTGGAGCTCACTGTGAAAAAGGTAATAAAGGTAACAGTCTATCAAACAAAACAAACTCGTTAAGCTTTAGGCCACGTCAACACTTTTTTTTACCCGTCTTCTCTGGATTTGTTTCAAGGATTTTTGCATCCATACGGATCCATGTAGATCCGTGTAAATGACTCAACGCGCTACTTCATATTCCAGGCCTATATGCGGCGCTGTTTCTGCTACAGTCCGGCTCCAGTCGCGCCTGAGACGCGCGTGTCACGTAGGCAGTGTGTAAGCTCTAACCTGTTAACATGGGAGCCGAAATATAAACGGACACGCCACGCAGCTGACACGCTCGCACGACGCATCCAGTGTGTAACCCGAGGGGTGTGGCGATGACATCATCGATACGATAAATATCCGGCTTCACCATCCAGACGAAGCCAAAAGAGAGCCGTTTTCGGATTTTTTCACCCTGGGACCTGGTTTCAAAAAAGTGCGTTTTCGGGCAGTGCGTTTACTGGATTCATGTGGACAAGGGGCCCAAACGATGCTAAAAATGTGCGTTTGCACCAAAAAGCGTCTCTGTGTGGATGGCCCCTTAAGCCTCCTGAGACCTAAACTGCATGTTGATAAAGTAATAACATTTTGTATTTCAAGAGAGAAGCTGGAGTTGAGGTGTTTCCTGCAGCCAGCTGAGAATGATACAGGAGGAGTTCTCTTTTCATGACTCAGCTGTTGAGTCATAAAACACCTGCCAAACCACTTCATTCTTCTCTGTGGATATGTGGGATTTAAATCACACAATGCAAAGATTATGCAATGAGCATTTTAAAGATCCATTTAGCTTTTTGATGTGTGTTGATGCTGACACAAATGTTCTGCTAATCCCACTGAGGATCAACAGTCCAGAGTGCACATTTGTGCAGATTTCAGTTACTTTAGGTGGAAATTTTCACGTAATTTCAATAAAATCTAGTTGCATCTAAAGCTGAAAGTAACACATCCTTTAACAATATATTATTCTACATATTTATCTATACACTTTACTACTAAATTTGGGGCTATTCGTTCATATTTTTCACTGCATTTTTTTTTAGCTTCATCTTCTATTTCTCTTTCTTTTAATCGCTTATGTGTTCTTTTTATTTTGCTTTGTGCTTCTTGCCTTTTTATGTCTCATGTAAAGCCCTTTAGACTTCATTGTTGTTGAAAGGCACTATGCAAATTCATCCTTCATAAGTCCTAAAATAACTTACTTATTTCGCTCAACGGTCCAAACCCCAAAGTGGCTCAATTTACAAGGATGCAAAATAGAAAAGAATCCAATCTTAGCGAATTTGAGAAACTTAATGAAGCAAATGTATAGGTATTTTTGCCGCATAAGTTACTGAAACAACTACTTGACATGCCTGTATGATATCTTCTTGTGATCTCTATCGCCAGGATCCAAACAATTCCCCCTTTCATTACCCTCCGTAGAAAAAAAATATCTTCTTGGTCTTATCGGTTGCCAATGCCGAGCAAAAGCTGCTCGCCTCTCGTAAGTTAAACTAATGAATGACAGAGACATGGAGTCAGATTAATTTCCGACGCTCAAGATGAACCAGGATGGGGGCTTACTGCACCCCTGTTTTGCGAAGGCTCGTTACAGAGGCATCATGTTATCAGCGGCGACATCTTTATGTGCCACTAAGCCGTCTTATCACAGAGCTGCTCTGCTGATTGCTCTCAGACAAAACTTATTTCTGAAGAGAGAGGGTAAGTAGAGTGCATGGAGCTAAAAGAAGAGGCGTCTCGACGACACGAACAACTCACACAGTCTCAGTGCTGCCTGAGTTTACCCTGTTTGTAAAAAACACACTCCTAGAAGGACAAGTGTGTCATCCGGTGAGTGATGAATTGCCCCGATCACACCTGAACTGCTCGTGTGTCTGTTGTCCGACTGTATTTGACTCTGTCACTTTGTGCAGTGGTTTGGACCTGAAGCTTCACAGCAGGGTCTGTGGGTGTGCTGCAACGTTTTACAGCAGGGTTGTACAAAAAAAGAAATGTGTGACTCATTGCACTTTAACACGCTCCCAAAGAATAGTTTGCCAGCATGTTTCTTGTAGAATACATATATATGGAAACAAACTAAACTGACAATGTATCAGACAGAAATATAGTTTAAATGCTTTGTTAAAGGGACTATCTGTAACTTTTTAATTTTTCTGAAGCTCTGTCATTTTCCATACAATGATCTTAAATGACCTGTAACAGCAAACGAGACTAACAGTGAAAAGAACGCCATTTTAATTAATAATTTAATAATAGTTTTTAGTAAGGCATCTGCCCGGGTTTGATTTTTTCCGCGAAGTCACAAAATGATTTACAGCAGGTAGACGGCGCTACACAGCACTCATTCTGACGGGTCACAGATTTCGTTGTAACACCAAAAAGCCTGCGTTAACTTTACAATGCGCGATGTGGTTGTACGTCAGTAGCCGACATTAAATTACGTCCCCTTCCATTTATTCCCTTTAGTCCATGTTTGTGTTGGCCTACTATTTTCTTTTCCCTTGTCTCCCTGTACTTGCGTAAAGCGTCCGTGGGTTTCATGAAATGCGCTATATGAATCTAAGTTATTACTACGTCCGTTGCTACAACAAACTCTTAATGCTTTGGCTCGGAACACAGAGACAGTGATAACGTTACCCAGTTTAGCTCACGAGACATCCAAAGTAGGCTAAGTTACTGTAGCAACACTTGAAATGCACCGATGCATCTGTAAATATTCTCTTATTGTAAATGAATGATTTTCTGTCTGAGCAAAACATTCATCGAGACTATATGACCTCCCTGTAACGCTACCTCAGTAATCTACAGTGGGAAATACAAGACCGTAAAGAAAGACCTTTACGACAACAGGTGTGGTCAAAACACTACCGCTTTTGTCCAAAGCGGCTGCTAGAATCAACACAAACTGAAAGTTACATATAGCCACTTTAAAAGTACATAAAAGTACTGTTAAAGTTACTTTCTTGAAGCCATACAAATCTGGGAAAAACATATCTGTGCTTAATTAACCAAGTACTGAGAATATCTCCACGTTTAAGTCTCCTCTGTTGTTGCACTACAGATGTCTGACTCTGATTGATACAGTAATTACTCTGAAGGACACGGATAAAGTCCGTACTTCCTTTATGTGATGCATTACTTGATGAAATTGTTGTGGCAGGACGGGACACAGTGACGGATCATTTGAAAGTGTAAACCAGAGGGAAGCGGTTGAAAAGAAGAGGGCATTTGGACCTTGAGTTAAGATTTGTTTATGTCAAATAACACAGATATCAGTTAGGAAGAGAGGGGGGGGGGGGTATTTTAAGACACTACAGGTGAATAGGGTAAAACCGTTTACTAATAGATATCACCTTCAAACTTCCCCAGCTGGTTATTAAGACAATATTTTTTGTATTACATGTTTTCGGAAAAGTTATGTTTAAATATGCAAATAATCTTTTAAATCTTTTAAATTGGTAAATAAAAAAGTCATTTAAAAAGGACAATCCAGACTCATTTTAATGAAAGAAGGATTTAGAAAAAGGTAAAGCTGATCCACAGCCGGACGAATGATAACTGTAATGATAACGGTTTACTGGTTTACTTTAACAGCAATGAACTCCCCGAAAAAGGAGCAGAATCCATTTGCATTTCATATGAGGACAATTAGCTCCGTCCGCCCACTTCTGGCCAAAAATAACGTTATTATGGACAGCTGCTGTGGTTTGGGCTGAACAGCTCAGTTGGCAGATTAGCAGCTTTACTGTTGTTTACAAGGTGTGCAGACTAAAGACATTTAAACATTTAAAATGCTCCTACAGAGGAGGAAACACTCTTTTTTTTAAAAAAAGAAAAGAAAGAAAAAGTGAAAGCTTAAACTGCAGCTGGCACTCGTCGATTACCTGAACAACCTGATATTTAAAATTCAAAGCATTTATACGAAGTCAGCGTTGGTTTAACTACGAGTGCGTTTGTAATTCTTAATACGGGAACATGATATTATAAAAAGGCTGAACGCTATTTCGCAATATTTTATGAAAATCTCAAGTGGTGTGACACATAAAGCCAAACCTTTGAAGCCAGGATTGCCTCACTCTGCCTCTTTCATGATTACACTTGGTTAAGTCACCTACACTAACAACATGTTTAAATCATCATCTCAGCAGCGCTCGGAGTAAATCACTCAACTTGCTGCAGAAACGAGGCTGTGAGGGTCGAGGCCTATTGAAGTTATCAATGGCTGAGGAGCACTGGGGCTCACTGAAACATACACTGGGGGGTGAAGGTAAGACATGATGCTCCCAACTTCTTTGTCCACAGTGCCATCATTTGTGTGTTTGCTTCACAGCTGACAGTCAGCGTCCTTATTCAGACTGTAAAGAATACGAAACAGGATCATATTCTGCTATTAAGGGCCTGCGATCGATATGAGACGATATCACATCCCATTTAACGCAATCCGTTACATTTATATTAGGGCTGCAACTAACAATTATTTTAATTGTCGATTAATCTGTCGATCATTTTCTCGATTAATCGATTAGTTATTTGGTCCATAAAATGTCAGAAAATGGTGAAAAATGTGGATCAGTGTTCCCCAAAGCCCAAGACGACGTCCTCAAATGTCTTGTTTTTTCCTCAACTCAAAGATATTCAGTTTACTGTCACAGAGGAGAGAAGAGACTAGAACATATTCACATTTAACAAGCTGACATCAGAGAATTTTTAAGTGCTCATATTATGCTCATTTTCAGGTTCATAATTGTATTTAGAGGTTGTACCAGAATAGGTTTATGTGGTTTAATTTTCAAAAAACACCATATTTTTGTTGTACTGCACATTGCTGCAGCTCCTCTTTTTTAGCTACAGAGTGAGGCATCTCACTCCTATTCCATCTTTGTTGGGAGTCGCACATGTGCAGTTGCTGATAAGGACAACTAGCCAATCAGAAGCAGAGTATGAGGGCGTGCCCTGACAGTAGCTAGGTAAGGACTACTAGCCAGTCAGAAGCAGAGTATGAGGGCGTGCCATGCTAGCAGCTAGGCGAGCATTATGACGTGTGTTACAAAGTGACGCAGGTTTGTCTCTGAAGTAAAGGCTGGACTACAATAGAGCTGTTTGGAGCAGTTTGTGAACAGTGTTTTCTGTTGGAGATGGTAAGTCCCTTTGGGGTGGACTTTGGGCTTTTTCACTTTGTAAACCTATAACGTGCACAAAAAAGATATATAACACAATAAAAGAAAGGGAAAAAAGCCAAAAAGCATAATATGAGCACTTTAACAACTAATCAATTAATCTTTGCATCTCTATCTAGAATATCATCAGACCTAGTGATGACAACAAAACACGCTAGCTCAGCCACACGTTTGTCGCATCTTATTCATCAAAGTAGCCAGACACATACATGTGAAGTTGTCCTCTTCACCCCCTGCCCCTCATCTCACGCAACAGTCGGCCAGGCAGTGACAGTGACACCTGAGCTCCGAGGGTTTGACTTCCCATTAAAGTTTAACAGACATAGATAGGAGTGGTGGCAACACTGCAACAGGTACAGTAGAAGAAGCTTCCGTAGCAAGGCTGCTTTCTGGCCACGCCTTTAAAACAGCTGGTCGGTGGTTTTACTCCAATTCCACGGACTTCATTTTTTATATTTAAGGAGGTAAAGAGCCCAAGTTAGTTCCTTCATATTTCACACTGAAGCATATTTACATTTTACATAATCAGACTAGCTCATGCTGTGAATAATGTCAAAGGTGAATTATGGCTGGTGGCTGGTGAAAATGATAAGAGTATACTAAAGGAAAAGCTTCTGTAACTATGGGGAATGAAACCTCAAAGCCGTGCGACGCATCTGGACCCATAGTGGGTGAGATGGTTAGAAAGTATGGACCGGACTGCTGGAGATATCTGTCATATTGGTCAAAAGGCTTTGGCTTTCCAAAAACTGGATAACTGAGTCCAGGAAAGTTATTTTATCTGCTTTTATATATTTAACTGTTTTAACTGCTCTTCAATGTTTAATTTCTTATACTGCACTGTAACTTTTTTTTTTCTCTCGTATTTTATCTGTTTTTAATTTTTTAATCTGTTTTCATGTAAAGCACTTTGAATTGCCCTGTTGCTGAAATGTGCTATACAAATAAAGCTGCCTTGCCTTGCCTTACAGGTAATTACACATAAAAACCTACAAACACTCATAGAGAAAGTTTCACTTTACTGTAGAAATGAGTCCAGCTATCTGAAACAATATGATGTAATTTGTGTAATATTTGCAGTGATTACCCTTTCAATTATCTATAGAAATGTTCTCTGCGTGATTAAAAAATAATAAATCCAGAAAATGAAGGCTTGCTGCATCACTGCCAGAAATCTCTCTGAAGACGGATATGCTGAGGCGGACGAGAGGAACAAGAGAAAGAGTAGAAAATCTTTCCCATTAGAGAGTACGTAATGAATGTGTCTGGCTCTTTCAGAGAAGGCAGGCAACACAAGATAATGTGTTAATAACGAGGATGGCTTCTCTCCTCCATCAACCCAACTGGTAATTTCAGACAGTCTGCTCTGAGGTTCATTGTTTGTTGTGGGCACAGCTTGACAACAGAGGAGACTTTAAACAGATCAGGGGGTTTCCAAAGTCTGTTGGCAGAATCAAGACAGCTGGGTGCGGGCTACAACTTGAGCTTATATTTGTTTTCATTTTGGCAAAATTGACACAATTAAAGGTCCCATATCGTGCTAATTTTCTGATTCATACTTGTAGTAGTATAAGTATAATTTTTCTCATACTGTCTGTCTGAATATATCTGTATTCGCCCTCTGTCTGAATCGCTCCGTTTTAGCGCCTGTCCCTTTAACTTTCTACCTATATATAGTATAGTTATGACATCACAGCCATAGCAGTCCTGCCGGCTTGTTTAAAGGCACAGTTTCTGAATATGGGCTGTGTGCATTTCGCTGTGGATTGAGCGTTTTGATACTTTCACAGTATTTATAAAGCACCTCAAACTGCTTTATAACAAAAAAACACATGGATCTCAGTGTATACAATATGGGACCAATAAAAGTAAGCCAAATTAAAGAATTAGCTCCTTTTTTAAATGTACCTACGGATGTACAGACAACTATCACTGGATTACGATGTGACAGAAGAAAATTTAAAAATTAGATTATTTTCAGGCAAGTTCTAGGGTTATAAGGGAGCGTCTTTTTTCCATGATTTCTAAGTAGATTTATGTGACATCACAATTATTTAAATTGGACAGGATGACATCTCCAAGGGGAAGTCACACTAAATGTACAAATATGTGTATTATGTCTGTGTTCACTGAGTAATGACTCAGAGAAGGAGTTATTGATACAAATCAGGCCGCAATTTAAGTGTTTTAAAGTACCTTCATTTCCTCCATAAACTGTGTGTTACAGACCTTGCAGCAACTGCTGACAGTGTTGACACTGGCTGCTTCCCAAGTCTCTTATTTGATATCTCCTCGCTCCTCACTCCTCACTCCTCACTTGAACCAGAAGTCGTTCTGGCCCTCTTTTGTGAAGGCCGTCTCAAAGCTGTTATCCCTGCCCTGAAGGAGCAGGCAAGGAGCGAGGAGGGATCTCTAAGGAACTATGAGCGAGGATACACGAGGGCAGCCTTCCCGGAAGCTGTGCAGCTGAAAGCCGTTGCTAACTCCACCCATACAGCTGACGAAGTCACTTGATGCTTCAGAGGAAAGGACATCTCCTCCCTCTAAAATCTCATCTCCTCGTTTCCTCTCTCTTCCCATGATTTCCTCGCGTCTCCCCCATGCTTCCTCTGTGGGACGGACTAAGACACGAGGAAGGCAAGCAAGTGAAGGAAACGTGGATGCAATTTAAGAACCTGGGATGTACCCATTGTCCAAACTAGGGGTGTCACAATACCAAAAATTCAGTAGTCGGTGCCAATACCATTAAAATAACACGATTCTCGATGCCGATTTCGATACCACGGGAAAAAAAAGATTTTCTAAGATTCCATGTACTTTAACTTGAAACATGAACTTCTTTACTATAAATGTCATAACAAGACATACAAAACATGTGCAATAGAGCATAGAACAACATAATAAAGTGCAATGAATGGTCATAGTGCAACAACTAGTGTCCCCAGACACATTCCAGACTTCCAGGCATCTTTTCAAAAGGTACTGTGCAGAAACAACAACAATGTTTCTGACAGTTGCGTGACCAGAGACGTTACAAAACCTGGGTAAATATTGGCAGCTTAGAGTCCAAAAGGACGCAGAGTTGGCTAATTTCCTCCTGAACAGGTAGCTAAGCATTAGCTTCAGGCTAATTTATCACAGCTATGGGACAGGCATTTTATGTCATTTCAACATTTGTGTACTCACACTGAATTATATAGCTAGAGTACTCGAGTTGGTTAGTCGCAAAAACAACTGAGACACTGCCAGTAAAGTGATCCCGACTGGTCCTGGCTAACCGTGGCTAACGCCGCCATGCTAACCCTGCTAACAGCTAACGTTACCGGAGGAGCAGGCAAGCAGGCCACGGCTGTTTACAACATGTAGCCTGTTCAGCGGCCGTAGCCGACAACGGTGAGTTATTTGAAGCCAAGAGAGGGGGGCTGTAGTTAAATCGGAAAGAGAGGACCGTGAGTTTGCAGTGAACATGCCGTTTTTTAGGTCGGGTAGAGTTGACTCTCGTATGTACCAGAAGTAGAAATACGTGACTTCGGCCACTTGTTCGTGACCTCCTTCTTCTGAATGTATCGACTGGAGCACTCTGAAGCGTATACTTCCCCCATCAGTTCCAGAAGAGGCGCAGCGCCGATGCTGCTAACACTGGCAGCGTCGCTAACGGTGCCTACAGTGCTTCAAAAAAATGGGCATCGTCTGTGTTTTGTAATTTTAGAACCGGAAGGTATCGGTAGTATCGGTTCTCGTGACATCCCTAGTCCAAACCACAATAACTAACTTCGTGTTGTTTTAAGGACACCTGCATGCACCTGTCTCGGTATCATTGCCTCCGCACTCACAGTCTGAAAACCTCTTCCATCACAGATCAACATAGTTTACTCCAGCTGCACTCTATCACAGTTTAGTAATGTTTACTCGTGGCCGCTTCGGACCGTCCCTCATTAACATGAGCACCCTCGCCTGCATCAGGGGGATGACAGGATGTTAACGCAATGTGTTTTCTCTGGGAACTCGCTCTGCGGCTCAGCTACACTCAACCTGACAGCTCAGAATGAGACATCAGCACGCCTGCATCGACATGCGGTCACTTGAGTGGAATCTCCATAACAGGCTTCCAATTAGTGCCCATTACAACAGTGAAAATACTGCAGGAGCTCTGGGAGTTTTACCGCCCCTTGTGATGTCATTTCCTATCCAGCTCAGGCTCTGAAGCATGCGGGTTTCACAGCTGAGGGTGTTTTAACAGTCCTCAGAGGACCGTGTCACAGCTGAGCTAATGTTTCCAGGACAGCTCAGCGGCCGCTGTGCGTTTGTGTTCGACACACAGGAAAAGGTGGAGCATGGTTGGGTGACCGGGTGGGTAACGTCAGCGTGAATAGAACTGAGGGACCCTGGTTACTGCGGCAACATGGGAGTGTCACAGGACGGCATGTGTTCACATAACACACACCAGACTTGTGGGGAACTTTTTATGCTGCCAGTCTGTCTTTATGCATGTTGGTATTGAATACACTTTGTGGCCAAAAGTACTATGACAACCCAGTCCTCACGTGTACTTTGAATCTGGTGGTTATATATAGTTTGGGCCCCGTAGTTCAAATTAAATGAAATCTTAATGCTGCAGCGTAAAGACAGAGCGCATCGCGCCATACTCTGAAAACCCACTGGAGGGGGAAACAATCGGCGCCACAATATGCAACTGAGGGCTGAAATGCTGACAAAGTGCCTGTAGCTAGCTAAAAACATCAGATTTAAGCATGTCAAAGCATTATTTTAGCAACCTATGTCTACCAGAGAGGAAAAGTTAGCTGTTAGTAAGCTAATGCTAACTATGC